>NC_060888.1:8589129-8834129 GCF_014805685.1 Silurus meridionalis
AGAAATGACTCACAATCACAGTTTGTCTATAATATATGCATAATGTAATATGTTATTTATAATGTATCATTTGAAGCAAAATATTGCAAACTCCTGGTCGACATTCTTATGACGAAAAGTTCTATTTCAACGACATTCTCTTATTTAACAGGGTAATGATGGAGAATTTAAACTTAGCGCACCGATGCTAGTTAACGCTCCTTCGACTAAACTGCCAATTCTGATCTGCTGGCAGTACAGTTATACATTTGGTTTGAGCTATCATGTGTGGTTGTAAGTTCTGAAATTTTAATAAATGTTTCAGTCATTGAGAGCTGTAAAGGAAAATTTGCACCATGCCAGGTTTAGGGAAAGTAGGTGAGAGTGTAGTAATACTATCAACTATAACAGTCAGGAACTGCTTGATGGCAGTGGCAATAGAGAAAATATATTTTGCAGTAATTCTGCAGTGTCATAGTGTATAGTGTGTTTTTGTTAAAATCTTTCTACAAATCAGCTGTTACACATATTTAATCACTTTCACCATGTTATTAAATCTTTCTCAGGCCGCAATTTCCACCCTTTTTGTCGTTCATTCATTCACAATGCATTTTGCGAATAAATACATGGTAGCATCTGAAATCTAACGTTGACCATAACATTATATTTTATATTAATGAACACAAAAGATTTGCCTGACAGAAAGGAAATGCAGAAGTTCACAGAGACCATGTGAGATAGGTGTGTGTGGTGTCAGATTCCAGATTTACATGCTGACTGGTTCTTGTTCTTTTGGGAAGAAAAATTGCTTTTCTGTTGTATATCAGAGGGATAGTTTGTACTTTGATTAAAAGTTAGTGGATGTCATGGCTGTGAATTATCATGTCTGAGATAATTATAGTCTTAATTTATAAATAAATGCAAACGCATTTAAGAGACGGAGGTCATGTGGCTGCCTGGTACTCGTGACTGCCGAAACACAGTATTTGATCATTTCAAGCACATTTACTTCAGTTTCAAGTAAAAATGAACCTGAGCATAATGTCACTTTTGTTTTATATGTGATTGGCCCTGTTCAACTAAGCGTATTAAGTCTATAAAGCATAATCATTTTCATAAATAAAGGTTCATTTCCTGCCTTAGATGTTCTAGATGGTTCAGAGCAAAATGATGGTCTGGCTACAATACCTGGCTTATCCAAGATTTATGATTGGGCTGTTTTTCTGTGTGTGTACTATGGCTTTGGAAAAGCTTTATCATGTCACATCATTTCAACTCTCATTGTATATTGGTTATTTATAGCTGTCGTGGTTGTTTTTGGTGCCTTCATATCCCCGAACTCTGAATGTGCAGAATCATTAAGGACACTGAATGGCTGCTCAGCTGCATGTAGCTCAGTCCCATCAAGAAGCCTTTAAGATTCATTTGTAAACACATGTTAATTGCAGAGAGACCTAATTCTTGCTGCCCATTATCGCCCCTGACTCTGTTATTACAACAAATGAGTGTTTGCTAATGGCACGACATGCCCTAACAATTTCCACAGTGAACCTTACAGAAATGCATAAAACATATTTGACTGAATGTGTAGAGTAACTTATAAAGCGCGAATAAAATAAGCCTGGCAGTAAGTGTGCAGTAAAATTCTTGCTTGTGTATATTGCACTATGTGGTGACTGAGGTCGAAAGAACTCAAACATCTTAGTTAAAAAAGAAATACATTGAAATACTTCTGACGTCTTTTACTCCTGTGCATTTGAGGCAACAGGCATTTGAGAAATTTTTGGCATCGATAGAGCAACCCAGCATTAACTTGGAAAGGCTCCCAACTGTATTCTGAGAAATAAATTTTATAACTGAATATTTATTCCAACATGTTCTTTTTTGGTCAGAACTTCTAATCCACTAGTTTTTATTCACTTATATGCTCTACCTTGTCCTGCGTGGGTCTTTTGCTACAGTTCAGCTTGTACACTAAAAAAAATACAGCTCTTCATGTCTTTAAAAGTGAGCAAGTCGGAACAGGCATGCCTTTAAGATTGTAGATATACAGTATGGGATTTGTTGAAGGTGGATGTGGTGGTTTGTTTTCAGGTCATCTGTGCATTTGTTCTTCCTTCCTTGCATCTGTCTTTCAAGGAAGATTCTCAGAAACTGAATGATTGTGCAATTCATATGGCATTCTCATTGTAACCAGCAGAGAACAGTCAAGGTCACTGCAGTGTCAAATGTCACTGTCAAACTCATTCATCGATACATTTTTCCGGTTTTAAGTGTCGTTTAAGGATATTAAAAGCATACAAAATATGAACATGAATAAGCTGACAAGTTGGTTATATATTCTTTTTTGTTTCTGAATGATTTTGAGCACAAGTTGTCTGATTCGCGAAAACTCGTGGTGTTGAGTTTTATGTTGAGTTTGAAACTCCGTTTGAACTTTGTCTTTAATAGAGAATGTGAAAACGGCTGCCTTGAATGGAGTTGTAAAAAATGTTGTATGGTGCCGTGAATTGCACCAAAGTGTAAAGCATGCATGCCTCACTGCTCGGTGCTCGCAGTCTTAAAGTGCTCTGCACTCTTCCTTGACAATCAAAAATACCTTTGTGATTGTACAATTCACAACACCTTGCACTCAATTATCTAAACTACATTATCGCACAAAAGTAAACACACCCCTCACATAAAAATAAAAAAAAAAAGATTTTAGTATATCTTCTCAAGGGGCAATACTAAAGAAATGGAACTTGGATATATTTTAAAGTAGTCAGTGTGCAGTTTGTGTAGCAGTACGGATTTACAGTCCTCTAAAAATTTCTCAACATACAGCCATTATTGTCAAAATAGCTGGCAACAAAAGTGAGTACACCCTAAATTATAACAGCTGTCACTGAACCCTGCAAAGCCACATATCCTATTCATCATGTTCATGATTTTGTCTGCATGACAGGACCATACAAAATTGTATATATTGTATTAGAGCAGGTAAAATTTCCTGCTTTGAGTACAATTCTCTCATACTGACCACTGGATGTTCAACATGGTACCTCATGGCAGAAAAGAAGAAAACTCTGAGGATTTGAAAATTAGAATTGTTGCTCTCCACAAAGATGGCCTACGCTATAAGAAGATCGGTTACACATTAAAACTGAGTCACAGTACAGTGGCCAGGGTCATACTCAGGTTTTCTAAGACAGTGTCCAATCGGAAAAGGCCTTGCAAGGGTTGATCAAAGAAGTTGGCGTAAAAAAAACAGACATATGAGTGCTGCCAGCAATGCTTTATGGGTTGCAGAGGCGGGAGGTCCTCTTGTCAGTGCTCAGACCACACTGCAACAAGTCGGTTTGCATGGCCGTCCTCCCAGAAGGAAGCCTCTTCTGAAGCTGTCTCACAAGAAAGCCTGCAAACAGTTTGCTGGAGACACCCTGTCCAAAAGTGTGAATTATGGAACCATGCCCTGTGGTCTGATGAGATAAACTTGTTTGATTTAGATGGTGATCACCATGTGTGCCGAACCCCCCGGTGAGGAGTACCAAGAATATTGTGTCATGCCTACAGTCAAGCATGGTGGTGGTTGCATCATGGCCTGGGGCTGCATGACGGCTTCTGGTACTGGGGAGCTGCGGTTCATTGAAGGAAACATGGATTTTAACATGTACCTCCCTTCAGAAACTGGGCCGAACAGCAGTTTTCCAACATAATAACGACCCCAAACACACCGTCAAGATGACAACTGCCTTGCTGAGAAAGCTAAAGGGGAAGGTGATGGAGTGGCCAAGTATGTCTCCAGACCTGAACCCTATTGAGCACAATGTGTCTAACATCCAGCATCTCCGTGATGTCATTATGTAAGAGGATCCCTGCAACAACAAGTGCAGTTCTGGTGAGTTCCATGCCCAGGAGAATTAAGGCAGTGCTAGATAACAATGGTGCTCACACAAAATATTGACACTTTGGACACAGTTTTGACATAGGGTGTACTTAATTTATTGCAAGCTATTTTGACAATAATGGCTGTATGTTGAGTTATTTTCAGAGGACAGTAAATCTGTACTACTATACAAGCTGCACATTGACTAAATATATAGGTTTCATTTCTGTAGTATTGTCCCTTGAGAAGATATACTAAAATGGTTGTTAAAATATGAGGGATGTACTCACTTTTTTGAGAAACTGTTCATGTATAATAAAACATTGTTTTATATATTATAAAGTATTATTAAAAACAATTGCATTTTATACCCTATATCACACTTTATTTTCTAGCAAATGTTTTATACATTTAAACGTTTCAGTGATACATTTTTATCAATGTTCATTTATTTCTTAATTTTAAATTATTTATAAATTATTATTATTATTATCATAGCTTTCTTTTGAATTACAACGGGAATCCACCATTTTCTAACCGAATCTCAGATGGACTCTTATTTACTTTGTTTTCACCACACATAGAATGCAGCATAATGGAGAAAAACATCCTTCCTAGTGCTCACAAGAATAATGTCGAGAGACATTTGCAATTCAGCCCCAGAAAATGCACGCCTGCCTTGTGTGTTCTCTTTTTCAGTGTCATCTGCTAATGTTTGCTCTGTATTTTTAGCCAAGATTAAAGCATTGGCACAGTTGGCTATGTTTGGGAACATGGGCAGCCATTATATGAAAGTGCACTTCTTTTTTCATTAAGCATTGAAGTATTGTTATATTTGTGTAAAGTCTATGAGCATTGTACCATAGTCACATGGTTTTATTTCAAAATTATTTAATTTTATTTTTTTAATTTTTTTTTGGCTCATTCTGGATGCAAAATCACACACACACACACACACACACACACACACACACACACACACACACACACAGGATATGGATAGCTTTGGGTACTCTTTGTGCCCAAGCTTCTGGTCTGGTTGCCTACATATATAGAGGTCCTTCAAGCAGCAAGTCTTTCAAGAAGCAAGTCATTGGTGATTAAATATATGCATGTGCCTTCTGAATTTTGTTCCAGTTTACTAAGAAGATCTCACATCATAGGATCTTAAAGTGGCTTTTTAATTAGTTTTCATGCATGGTTTAAAAGGTTAGTATTATATGAAAGGGTCGAAAAAGTTTTAAAAATGGATACGCCTCACATGGCAATTATGGTAAAATTACTATATAACTCAGAAGTGGCAGTTTTGGACGGTCTTCCAGTTTCCCTGACAGACAATATGCATTCAAGGTTATGCAAGGGATAATCCACAGCATTGCTTCAGGTGGTTCTTTGCCTCTGCATCATGTATTAAAATAGTGTAATGTACACCTAGCCATGGACTGTCCTGCTCACATCATGGTCATTTGTTCGAATTTACCATTTTTATCTCTGTTATCAGTAAAACATACTGATAACACAAAAACTATTTTAATAAATACTTAGTTGAAGAGAGAGAGTTTGTGCATGTGGGAATTGTGTATGCATGTGAGGCATCTACTATCAATTAAGCTGTTGCCTTTAACACCTTGTACCATTTTGTTGTTATATCTACTATTTTTTGTCATGAAATACATCTTGTGCATCAGACAATTTATGAAAAATTGCCCTATTATAATGACAAAACTGAAGCTCATCAATTAGTGAATGTTTACACTAGCAGTCTCACTGTATGCAACTTTATGCTGCTGTGGTTTACAGTCATTTGTAAGGCAGCACATTAATTTAGAACTTTGCATAAACTGACCATTTATTTGACAATCTGAGTGCATGCATTCCAGCCAATGAGAATGGAGTACAGTCAAACCCTGATAATTGGTGGTTCGGAGCTTGCGGGCTCGGAAAATTTTCGGGTTTTCATTTGGAACGTAACTAACAGCAATTTGCGGATTATCTTAAAATCCGCGGGAATCCGCACCGGCACCGAATGTTCAGGAACGTTAGGAATAACATTTTAAACTATGTTTTCACTAACAAATTTCATAACATTTTAAAAATACATTATTGTATTAAAATGACATAATGTCTAGATGAATTCACTAAGGTACCATAGAGGCTGTGTGGGTGCATCCAAAACCTTCGGATTTCTGGAACTCTTAGAATGTAAACGTAACCCCCGTGAGTTCTGAGGGACCACTGTATTCAGAAAGACCATGGTTCAAATTCAATACATCTACACAAATCACACAGCATTATATCGCTCAGTCTTTCTGTTTACGTTTATTGATCCTCTTGACAGGCATTCATTGAACACACCTTCTCACACCTCAAGGCCATTTGAGTTACACAGACATGTTTGCCTCTGTAGTAAAGCACAAATATCTGACACACCATGATCAACAGCCAGCTCTGCAGAAACTGGCTTAACCTAGCCTTAATACTAATCAGAATCTAACCAAGAGGTCAATGCAGTGAACCAGCTGTCAGTGCAATTGCTATTCCAATGGGTCTTATGGCACTTTCCACATTAATTAGAGGTACACCACATTCATTCTCCAACGTCTATAAAGGTGAGCAGTGGTACAGCGTGATACCTTGTTTTTTTCCCATGCTATCAGAATAAGCAAAATTAAAAGTCAGGCAGAACTTTGGTGCTTTTTTTGCTAGACATGAACACCTAATGATACCTTTTCAGTGCTTTCTCCATATTTCTAAGTAAAGACCACTTTCACATTAATCCATTTGCACTCATTGTAACTCACTAATGAATATCGTAAGTACTCTCTAAAACCTGCATGCGTGCGCACACACACACACACACACACACACACACACACACACACACACACACACACACAAAGTAGACAGGTGGAGCAAGAAGTTGCCTGCAGTATTCCAGCTAAACATTGCTGTTGAACATTGGCGACTACAAGACTCTAGAGACTAACTGTCAATGGAAAAGGTCAGTAGGGTTGAGACTAGACTTAACAAAAATATATAATATTCATGTGTGCACAGGGAAAAAAATCATTTATGATCTTAAGACATATTTAGTAAGTTAGAAGATTTTACAAAACAAGCAATTAAAGAAAGGGATGCAATAAAAAGACAAGTGAAAGACAAAGTCCAGCATGTCATCTAACATACAGCAACAGCAACAGAGGAAGAAATCGAAATGCTTTGTGTCAGTGTTTCACTGACCTTGTCTCAAAAGATTTCTTGATTCACGTAAATGTGTTTCGAATTTCCAATTAAAAAAGTCTCCTGTTTGAAGTGTAATTTAATTATACAGCTGAAACTTGAACTCTTTTCAGTATTCATATGAGAGTAGCCTCTATAGCGCACACACCTTTCACTATGTTGGTGCAGTAAAGGTATATACACGTATGTACAAAAAATTGAAACGCTTCTTCCTGAATGATCTCTTAGTTATATGCACATGCATATGTAGTGCAAAGCAGGGGATAATTAGCCCTGAATTTGACTCTTAAGTTGCAACCACTTAAAATGCAAATGATCCTGAATTCTTGGGGAGTCTTAATCGGCCCACACAATGGCAGCGAGCGGCAACTGCGAGCGCTGATACAGCAAAAATGAAATCAAAGCTTTTAAAAAGCCCAGACAAATTAGCATGCATCAGGAGATGTAAGGGAAGAAGGCCCATAAGCCTGTCATCTCTGTCAAAGGATATAGAATGATAAATGAGGCAAACAAAAAATCTGCTCCGAAAGAGGGCTTTGGGTCCAATGCAAGATACAGCTACTAAAATGTCAAAACACGATTTATTTTGACAGGTGGACCACCAACATTTGTGTCCCAGCTTTGTAAAGTGTGTTGAATATAATTCAAGACGATTTGCAATTTTTGTTTTCTCACATTGGAATCATTTTAAGGTTTGGGAAACAAACACAATGGATTGGCCAAATAGTTCCAGTCGGAAACTTTATTTCAGATAACTGAATCGAATTCTAGCGAATGTTTGTTGTATTAAAATTCTCATTATAGTAAGGAATAGAAATGCAACACGGTGTGAAGAAACTATTGCTCTGTGGTAGGTATTTTAAAGGCTAGTCCATTAACCTGTAAAAAAAAAAAAAACAGTTGTCAAGAATCAATAGTTGTTTTTTTCTTTGGCTGTAATACCCCTTTTTAATAAAGTTTCCCAGACTAGATCATATGCATAATAATAATAATTATAATAATAATGCATGTGATCCTATGTGATACTATAAAAAATTATATTTCATCTACAATCACCAATAATTTGGAACAAATATACAGCAGTGTAAACGCATTAAATCATGCAGATATAGAAAAATTGTTAGGTGTGCTGATACAGTATCTCTTACACAAAATGGAGCCGTGTTAACTCAAGTTCTAAATAATGGTACACGCATTCAGGGTGTAACGGTACATGCAATTATACTAAAATTGTTCAGTACAGCGCTTTTTGGTCGGTACACCTGTATACCGGATGCAATCCTTTTTACGTGCGGAACATAGTTGAATCTAAGTTCCCTCAGCAACGTATTAAGTGGCAGACCGCAAGTTTGTTTAGTCTCTACCTCGCACTTTGAGCGCATTTTTACATTTTTATTATTAAACTTGAAAACATACAATGCCAGGGGTATAAAAAAAATATATATACTAGCGATGGCACAGTATCACTGTGGCTACTCACTACTTACCGGAAATTAGATTTGTTATGAAATTAAACACTAACCAGGAAGTGGCTATCGGCTAACACTAGCGCTTTGGATTTTTTTGCGTTTTATGTTCAACTTCAAGAATTTCTCTTAAAAGGAAAAAACCTGACAATTCCGCTTATCGAGGGAGTAAATAAATGAAGGATGGAAGGAATGAACACATTTGTTAAAGTATGCAAAAATAAGTAGAACAGTTAAGTAGTGCATATCTTTAGAAAATTGAATATAAAATATAACACACAGACAAACACACACTCAAATGTGTTTTAATGAGAGTAAACTATTAAATTGAATTTACATTTATTTAATGTCAATTGTGGCAATTTAAGTGATTACTCATTTATTCAATATAATAAAAAAAAATTGCATTCATTTAATTGATTTTATTTTAATAAAATATTATCAAATATTATTTTATATATTATTTAACCAAGTAGACATTTTATTTAAAAATGTTTTGAAAAAAATGCAAACTGTTTAAATGTTGAGGATCCCAAACGTTAATAATTATAATATGTGTTAATAAAAAAAAGCGCAAGCAATTTTATGTTTTTTATCACTTCGCTTAAAAACCGAGGTACATACCGAACCGTGAATGTTGTGTACCGTCACACCCCTAGTTAACACTGCCCAAAATGTGTCAGAAAGAGAGACAGATAGGGATCCTGAAGGTATTCAATAACATTGAGGTCAGAGATTTATAGCAGGCCACACAAGAGACACTCCAACCCATGGAGACTATATCTTCAAGCTCGCTTTGTGCACAGGGTCATTGTCCTACTGGAAAAGGTTTGGGTCTCCTATTTCAAGTGAAAGGAAAAGTTACTGCTATTGCATCCAGAGACAGCCTATTCAATTGCTTGCCTCCAGATTGAACCACATATGTCTGGAAAAGTCAGCTGCCATAATTTTATTTATTTATTGTATTGTATTGTATTTGGATTATATTGTAAAATGCAGCAATTTATACTGATATTCCTTCATAATGCAAAGAAATCAACAAGAACTGAAGTCCACAATGCAATAGAAGTAGTATTTGACTTCACAACCACTAAAACCACTGGTCTGTTTTGCGTTGTCTTATTGGCAAAGTCATGTCTCTTAACAGCTGCCAAGTTTACAAATGGACCAGCTATTCCTCCTTGCATTATGTGCAATTTGCCATTTCATCTTTCGTTTCTTTCTTCATCCATCATTCATGCCAGTGTCCTCTAGAAATCAGCTCTAATTATGATTACAGCATGGCGGGATGACTGGAATTTCGGCAGCTCCTTAAAACCCTGTCCTTCGCTCCACATCCATTTGTTTAGTTCTTTATCTGGGTTATGGAGCAGAGAATAGACGAGCGAGGACGGCCATTGTGCTCTGTAGTCCTATGCGATAAATTAGCAAAGATAAGGCCCGGAGAGACTGCATCCGGAGGCTATCATTGATCTCTAAGGGCAGGCTTTTAAGAAGCTTACTAAAAGCTGCAAGCTAGAAGATGTGCTTTTAGTCTGTTGTGAATGGGCTTCATGGACGAACCTTTCTTTAATCTTATATGCAGGATATACAGGACAATCATTCAGAGTCTAATCACGTTCATGTTTTAAACAAGTTCAAGTGGGTCAGTGGATCAGTCATTTCATTAATATGACTGGAAAAAAAAAGAGAGAACTGAGCAAATGTATTGTAATGGTAGAATGCATTTGTAGCTGACTCTGGAAATCCCACCCTGATACAAAAGTACTAGTAGCATGTGTGTATGTTGCATATCAATTATACAGCTGTTGGTTTATTGTAAGCAAAGCTTTCTCTGAATCTCTCATTATGGGAATACAGTAGCCACATACCGACAGCACAGGGGAGGCAATTAGCTCCAGACGGTGTGTGATTCTTCTCCGCCCTTCTCTTCCCTCACCAGAAAGTCCGGTTATAGTGATGGGTCTGCTACATCACTCAGAAACAACAGACAAAACCCTCAAAGGCATGTTATACAAGACAACAGAGAAGTGGGTCAGGACATAACGATCTATGTTGTGCCTGAATAACGCAGATGTGGGATGTTGAGGTCACGGCTACTGGTGAAGACTTGCAACACTTCGAGTTTGCATATTTAAATAAATCAAATCTCCTGAGTAGCACGGGCAATATTGGTGGAGGAAGAAATAATATTCTGGAATGGCTTCAAGTTCGAAAGGGTCAGTTAGCATTAGACCGTTCTTATTTGCCTGAACTGTTGAATGAGCTCGTTCTAGGAAGCTGTGAATGAATGTCTCAAGATAGGAATATCAGCACAGTGGAAAGACACTCCACAAGGACCCTTATGTGAGCTTATAGACTCATTCTCATACATGGTGACAATATGTTTGGCTTTCACTTCTTCCCCCCAGGGCGTAGGATTGACGGATGAGCATTTGATTGTATTCACCCAACAAGAAGCTTTCAATCTTCCTTCAATAGGTTAATGAGATACCCACGGGTGTCATTATAGTACGCCGGCGGAAGATAGCAATGAATCAGCAGAATAAAGAGAAGATAGTGAGACAATGCCTGATAGTGTAAGAGCTTGGAAAGAAAAGGGGGAATCCAATTCAAAGGTGTAATTTGAGTATGGCATTTAGCGTAGCTGTTTTTTTTTTAAAGTAAATTGGAAGAATAAAGGCTGAAGATTTAAACTGAAACCAATAAGTAAAATAAAGTATATAATTATACTAAATAACACAAAGATATTTGTAACTGAGATCAAAAGATGACTATATCGCCCGATAGCTCAGATTTCCACCTTTTTATGTAACCATAGTATAGATAGTTCATAAATATTTAGTTGCATATTCCTTGCACATCAAAACTTGCACAGCGTGTCTCAGTCATTGTTTGCTTTGTGGAAGTTTCTCCCAACAGTCTCCTCTTCAGAAGGTGAAATGCTGCTCAGCTGGGTTTAAGTCTGCTGACTGACTTGGTTAATGTAAAAACTTTAAATCTAAAAAAATAAATAAAAACCCTCTCTGATGTTTTGGCAGTGTGCTTTGGGTCATTGTCTTTTGTCAATAAAAATGTGTGGGTATGTTTCAGAAGCATTATGACAGGGCCTCCAACATGTTTGAGCAATGAGATTGTATGTTCTGGATCATGAGCAGATCCTTTCTTTCTCCACACTTATCCCTTTCCATCAATGTATAAATGAGTAATTTATTAGAGAATTTCTGTTAATTGCAATTTAATATTCAGATTTATTTTTTACTGCTGACAATTGGTTTGCATCTGCTGGTATGGCCTCAATATTTCTGTTCTTGAAAGAGATTTTTTCACATGATGCATTGTGATATTTTTATACATGTCTTGTGGATGTTGTTTCTGATGCAACTGACTGATGTTTAGGTTTCTCCACAGCTATCACAAAGTTTCTGTAATAATCTGCTGATGTTTTCATTGGCTGACCTGCTCCATGTCTGGTTGTTAATATACCATTGGGTTCTTTCATTTTTAGGGCACTCCTTAGTTATGCCCGATGCCCCAACTTTCCTTTTTTTCAGTTTCAAAATAACTTGCTTTTCTCAGACAGATATTTCATCTTTATGTAGGTTTATTCTTTTTGAAGACAAATGCAGTCTTTACAGGCAAAACACAGACCTCAGACTAGAGGTAAAGATTCAGAGCTATTTATTTTTTTTAGACAATCAATTTAACAGGGCACACCTGGGCAACAATAAACACCTGCCAATCACATTCTTCAATATTTTTGATTGCTTGATAATTGGATGGTTCATTTAGAAATTTAGATGGAAAAATAAGTAATTTTTTTGTAATGGGTTTGTATTTGGTATTTCTATTTCTAGTCCACTTGAATAGGAGAGTACAGTTAGTGACTAGTGACTATTGTCTTAATACTCCATCTTTCAGAAACGTACATAGTTTTAGTAGTCATGACATTTATGCAGAGATGACATTTGTTATATTCGTTTACATCAAAGCATACTCCCTTATCCAGAGGAACTTACAATTTTCTAATTTATTTTTGCTGAGTAGTTAAGAGGGCTGTGATCAAGGGCCCAGCAGTGGTGGTGTTGGGAATAGAATTAAAAAGTCTAACTAGCTGTGTAGCTTACTATGCATTAGCTATTAGGTGAAAGATATTTTCCATTTAAAATAAATATGGGTTGCATGTTGTATGCTGGATCCCTTTTTTGCTGACAGTGCACATGACATGCAGTAAACTGATCAGCCATAACTTTATGATCACCTGCCTAATATTGTGTTGATCCCCTCTTACTGCCAAAACAGTCCACAGAGATTTAATACCATTAACTTCTTTAGCAATTTGAGCTACAGGAGCTCATCTGTTTGATCGGACCACACGGGTCAGCCTTTGTTCTCCACGTGCATCAGTAAACTTGGCTGCCCATGATCCAGTCGCTGGTTCACCACTGTTCCTTCCTTGGACCACCTTTGATAGATACTGACCACTGCAGACCGGGAAACACCACCCAAAAGCTGCAGTTTTGGAGATGCTCTAACCTAGTCGTCTAGCCATCATATCATTACGCTTGTTAATTTTTCCTGCTTCTTACATTTTAACTTTGAACACAAAATATTTACTTTCTGCTTAATATATCCACCCACTAACAGGTGCCATGATAAAGAGATAATCAGTGTTATTCACTTCACCTGTCAGTGTTCATAAAGTTATACTTAATCGGTGTATCATGTGCTTGATATACAGTAAAGAACAAAAAGGAAGACTTCTATGGCGCATCTACATTTTGCCATATGACATTATACATTATTCCTGCTAAGAAAATGCAACCAACTTTGAAATATTACAGAAGGAAAGAGACACAGCATTAATCATTTAAACCTGTTTCAGTCCTGGACACACACATAATTTTATTCTTGTATTATTCTCTTGCCGTACCATAGAATTAGTGGAAATCACACTGTTGCAAGATGACTCTGTGGTATTATATGGATTTAGGCTGTTCTGGCAAGCTGGAGTATTGTTTCCCCTTGTTTTTCATCCGGATAGATAATGGGTATCCTGGGCTTTGCCAGAAATCCACTTGAATTCTCTTTTCACATTTCCAGTACTTAAGTGTGTCCTCAGTGAGATTAAATTGTAATTAAAGCAGATATAATCAAAATCTGATCTGGATCATATCCATATTGTACACCAGCTAGATGCTAATGGAACAATCATATACCAACATGTCTAAAAGTACAAATTAATAAGGCACTGAAATTTTAGCCACTGAAAATCTTTATTGCAAATTGCTTTATTTTCTATGGAAGAAAAAAGGCACTTTCACACTTTCAATGTGAATCTAATAAACACAACACATTGCATATATTTAAGCAATAAAATCCAAAAATAATCCATATGGCTTCTTATTAAGGTCTAATAGGTTGTTACTGTAAAAAAAAGTGCAGTTTTGCAAAGTTAATCACTTTTAGGATTTTTTAGTATTTTGGGGATTTACCTTCAGAATTCAGCAACACTGTGGTGTAAATTTGGTATAAACATGATGAATTGTAAAATAATGTGATGATACAATTGATAAATAGATTAAATAGAGATAAATTAAACGATTAATACAAATGGCGAAATTAATGTATAAAATAATTTAAAGTTTAACTAAACACATAATGAATTTGAAAATGCTGATTATTTAAAAATCCCTTTTTATTTATGATGTTTTAATATGATATTGGCACAGGGCCACTATTTTGAGTCGTGCCAAGTAACAGAGTGTCTTGCTAAACTAGTTGTAATGAGATTTAATGAATGTAAGTCCATACAGTGAGGAAAATAAGTATTTGAACACCCTGCTATTTTGCAAGTTCGTAGGTGCATGTCCACTGTGAGAGACATAATCTAAAAGAAAAAATCCAGAAATCACAATATATGATTTTTAAACTATTTACTTGTATGATACAGCTGCAAATAAGTATTTGAACACCTGTCTATCAGCTAGAATTCTGACCCTCAAAGACCTGTTAGTCTGCCTTTAAAATGTCCACCTCCACTACATTTACTATCCTAAATTAGATGCACCTGTTTGAGGTCGTTAGCTGCATAAAGACACCTGTCCACCCCATACAATCAGTAAGAATCCAACTACTAACATGGCCAAGACCAAAGAGCTGTCCAAAGACACTAAAGATAAAATTGTACACCTCCACAAGGATGGAACGGGCTACGGGGAAATTGCCAAGCAGCTTGGTGAAAAAAGGTCCACTGTTGGAGCAATCATTAGAAAATGGAAGAAGCTAAACATGACAGTCAATCTCCCTCGGACTGGGGCTCCATGCAAGATCTCACCTCGTGGGGTCTCAATGATCCTAAGGAAGGTGAGAAATCAGCCCAGAACTACACAGGAGGAGCTGGTCAATGACCTGAAAAGAGGTGGGACCACCGTTTCCAAGGTTACTGTTGGTAATACACTAAGACATCATGGTTTGAAATCATGCATGGCATGGAAGGTTCCCCTGCTTAAGCCAGCACATGTCCAGGCACGTCTTAAGTTTGCCAATTACCATTTGGAGAAAGTCATGTGGTCAGATGAGACCAAAATAGAACTTTTGGGTCATAATTTCACAAAACGTGTTTGGAGGAAGAAGAATGATGAGTACCATCCCAAGAACACCATCCCTACTGTGAAGCATGGGGGTGTTTTTCTGCACATGGGACAGGGCGACTGCACTGTATTAAGGAGAGGATGACCGTGGCCATGTATTGCGAGATTTTGGGGAACAACCTCCTTCCCTCAGTTAGAGCATTGAAGATGGGTCGAGGCTGGGTCTTCCAACATGACAATGACCCGAAGCACACAGCCAGGATAACCAAGGAGTGGCTCTGTAAGAAGCATATCAAGGTTCTGGCGTGGCCTAGCCAGTCTCCAGACCTAAACCCAATAGAGAATCTTTAGAGGGAGCTCAAACTCCGTGTTTCTCAGCGACAGGCCAGAAACCTGACTGATCTAGAGAAGATCTGTGTGGAGGAGTGGGCCAAAATCCCTCCTGCAGTGTGTGCAAACCTGGTGGAAAACTACAGGAAACGTTTGACCTCTGTAATTGCAAACAAAGGCTACTATACCAAATATTAACATTGACTTTCTCAGGTGTACAAATGCAGCTGTATCATACAAATAAATAGTTAAAAAAATCATACATTGTGATTTCTGGATTTTTTTTTTTTTTTTAGATTATGTCTCTCACAGTGGACATGCACCTACGATGACAATTTCAGACCCCTCCATAATTTCTAAGTGGGAGAACTTGCAAAATAGCAGGTTTTTAAATATTAAAAGAAACATTAAATGTAGCAGTAAAATAAAACTGATCATTTATGAGGCAGATGTGGTGTGTTGGATGTGTAAAAAACATCATGTAATTATGGAGATCTGGGCATCAATTCCAAAGAAGAAATGACAGTAATACGGACATGATCTCAATGTCAGACATGTTTCCACTTATTTCAGTATAATTAGCTTTTTTATTTAGATTTTATTTATTAGCTCTTCATAGCTCTAACTCAACTCTAAAGATGCAGCGTGTTTACATAGTTTTAATGATTCTAGGTCTAATTTATTTCCCTAAACTTTTGTGGCCAAAGTCCAAAAAGAAACCAGCCTTATGTAAAGTATCATTTAATGCTGGCATTCATTGAAAGCACAGGTTTTGGAGATGATCAAAATGGTATCTGTCATTTATGGGGAAATAAAAGATGCCCTTTTTACTTGATTTAACATGCAAACAACAATTTGATAAGTAAATTAAAAACCCGTCATTAAGATGGACATGATACGACTCATGATTCGACTCTCGCATGCCAAAATTGAGTCATCCATCACAACATGACAACAAAATTGGAGTTAGATTGTTTATCATGCCACCTCTAAAAATGGATTGATCATATGTTATAAATATAAACACATCACACCTGCTGTATCTCCGGACATGATATGAGTACGCTGACTGAATGTAAATGTCAAAAGACAGAAAAAGGAACTATATTTGCATGCTGTGTTATGCCACAGATGAATGTGGAGGATGTCAGTTAAAAACAATGATAGCTATATAACAGTGCAGTTAGAAAATATGTCACCGAATAATCAAAACCATAACTAAATGACAAAATGAGGCAAAAATTATTTTTCTGACTTTATTGTATTAAGCAGATTTAACTATAATAGTAATATTAATATACAGTTTACTATATACATTAAACAACAAATGTTTTGGGACACTCGACTTGTCTTCCCCGAATTGTTGCTTCAAAGGCAATCATTGAACAGTATGTCTGGATATATGGCATTACATTTTTCTTTTACTTAAACTAGGAGACCCAAACCTGTTCCAGCATGACAGTGTCAATGTGCACAAAGCCAGCTCCATAAAGATATGGATGTTTACAAATACACTCTTGTATACAGTTCTTTTTTATGCACATTGTACTGTATAACATATTATACAGTAGGTTTACTGGTCGGTGCTATTTTGTGTTTTGTGTATCTGTCCCACACTGTCTTGCTTAGTCTGTCTGCACAGTCTTATGTCTGCACTGTTTGCACTCGGTTGCCAAAGATGCACTTTATGTGGCGAGGACACTTACTTTAGTCATTAGCTCTGTGTTCTGTTATCTAGCTCTATGGTGTGTGATGCAGCTCTATGTTGTTTTAAGTAGCACCAGGGTTCTGGAGAAACATTGTCTCATTTTACTGTGTACTGTATCAGCTATATATGGTTGAAATGACAATACAAACTTCTTGACTTAAAAAAAAAGTAAAAAATGCTTTACATGGGTTGGAGTGGTCTGTTATACAACACTAGCCTTAACCCTATTGAACAGCTTTGGGGTGAATAAGAATGCTGACTGCACCCCAGGCCTCAATCTACATCAGTGCCTAATTTTACTAACAAAGAAAGAAAGTAAAGAAATGGTTACTTGTCCACAAAAAAAGAAAAAAAAGAAATGTGTATGTGTATATATATATATATATATATATATATATATATATATATATATATATATATATATATATATATATGAATAAAGAAATTGAGACTGATTATTTCTGCAGTCAGTCTACTGTTAAAATTGACAGCTTGTGCTTTCCTCACACAGTGAATATTATTTCAATCAAGTCGTTTCAAAGTAGTTGCCATAGCAACGCAAACATAAACCGAATAGATTGAGATTCTGAACAGTATAAATACCAGTTGCAAAACTGTCCTGTGCTCAAAACAAGTTTTAATATTATAATGAACACTTATAATACATGGCCTTATGCATCAGAAGACTCACTGAATTAATCACTTGTTTCCACACCTTGTCTATTGAGTCTAAAGAGATGCTGCCCTAAACAGCATTTCCTGTTTGTGTGATATAATTGCTGTCATTTAGTTTAAACTTGGAATAATTTGATAAAGTATGACTAATGTTATTTCCATAAATCAATTAGGATACAAATATAGAGAAGATAGCATGTTTGCTTTGGAGATGGTATCAGAGTTAGCCAGAACTCCAAATCTAGTTTATAGTGTAAATATATTGAATTTTAGTAATCATTGATTAGGATTTGTGGGATTTTTGTAGGTTAGTATTTAATGTTTTTATGGTTTATTTGTTGTTAATGCACTTTAAATGGATATAAAACTTTTGCTTTTAGATAGCTGGTGCATTACAGTTATATTGGAATAGAAAATGCTAGAGCTTTAACTTTAAGATACAGACAAAAGAGAAACATATTTTAATTTGGGAGAAACTGTGTGTAAATATGAGGTCACCACACAATTGTTTGTCTCACTATTAGTGTGCTATTAAGACAATTCACACAAAATAACATAATCTGTCTTAAAAACATTTAAAGCGATCAGTTTCCTTATAGTTGTATTACAATGGTGTACCACACCCATTATTGGTGGACATGTCCTTACCTTGGAATTGGGGTTATAGTAAAAATAGAAAGCTCGCCTTCAGTGCATAATATGTGCATGCTGATGAATTAGTAGTTCTGGGTCAGTGTCACAGTGGTCTGGTTGAAGGAGACAAGAAAATAGAGTCATTAGAGAAAATCCCAAGACTCTGTCTGGCATAGAAAGCGCCTGTGCGTGGGTTGCGAGAAAGAGTGTGTTCGGTGAAAGGAAAGAATATGTATGCATTTCGATTCCATTTACGCCTGGATGTGCTACAACATATCCCATAATCTCCTCGCTGAGAAACCAGCCCGATCGATGCAACCTAATCTTTGCTTTTCATAAAGAAATGGGCAATTGACATAGCTGGGTAACAGAAGGATCAGATACGGCATTGTATAAGTAGTGAAAACACCTTTAGCCGAGGATATATTCTAAGCACCCATTTCACTTCGAGTCCATGGCCACATCAACTCTAATGAGAGAATCCATATCCCCCAAAATGGCTGTGGAATACAAATTTGCACTTGGCCACATTATGACACCTATAGGACACCATTTAGCCATTTTTCTCTATTTAATATTTTTCACCTCGGTTTGGTACCTCAACCTTGAATTACTTCCACCCCTTTGGTTAGCAGAGGGATATCTAAAAGCCACCTGTGAAAATTTGAGGGTGCCCAAGGAGTGTGTGTGTTCACGGCTATAATGGTAGTAGACAGCTCATTTCTGCAGAGTGAAATAGCAGGCTAGAGAAGGCACTCTGCAGAGAGTATTGTCGAAAGGAAAAAAGTACGGAGAAGAAAGATAGAAGAGAGGGACGATTGACAAGGTTCACTGCAAAGCAGCCAAGCAAAAGATGGCTAAGCTAGGATTAGCCTCTGGACATGTGCAAACAGATGATAAAATGGAAGGCACCGGGCTGAATGCTTGGAGTTTCCCAGACACATAAAAAAAAATTCCCATTTTAATACAGTTTATTGGACCTTTATTGTTTTTTCATCATGATTTGGAAGTGTTTATCTGCTTCTGTGGGCATAGTGCAAAAAGTCACATGCAGCACAGAGGAGGATATTGTTTCACTTGCAGTAAGCTCTGTGCAACTGATATGGCAATTTGAACTATTTAATTTGCGATATCAACTAATATGTATCTTCTTGATTGATACAAAATTGGTTTGCTCATTAAGCAGCATGCTATCTAATCAGACAGCAAAATAAGACATTAGTTGCCAAGTCAGGTTGGTTTCAACATACAAAATTGTATATGTTAATTTTTTAAAAACAGTTCATAAGTACCTGAACATTTGCACTTACATTTTCTGCCTGTTTTGAAAAGGAAATTGCATTTGAATACAGTAGAAGTAGACTCTAGGCAAATTTTATCCTCTATGGCTTATATAACACACATCACTTGACCAAGCTAACAAGTTCATACCATTTTTTTGAATACCCTGCAGACAATTGGAGACTCCCTTAAAAGAAACAGCAAGGGGGAGTAGATAAGTGCATGTTAAAAGCAGAACTGGAACACTTCAAGCATTTCTGAGCCTTATGCTAATCTTACATAATGCTAATATGTAGTTATTATACTGTACATTCCTATATAGTTTTGGTAACAAATGTACAGATTTAACACATTTAAGTACTAACTAATGAAAGGAATAAATAAGTATAATTAGTTAAATGCTTTTATTTAGTTATTGGCTAATCAACTTACAGCTGTGATTGTTCCATATAGCACTGAAAGTTGTTTTCATTGATAAATTAAGGAATAAAGCACTATAGGGAATGCTGTAAAGGAAAAAAATCAACATTGGTGTTTTAGAATGTGGTACTGAATTGATTTGGAAATAACATTACCTGAAGTGTTTAATCTCTATAAGTTATTTGTAGAATTGATCTGGAATTAATATTGTGACACATGCAATGATTTTGGAGTGGATCTGAATAGATTCAAGGTCGCAGTAAGGTCACATGTCTGAAATAGTTTTCCTTTAATAGCTTCCCTCCCATTTAAATTAGATTTTAGGATGATTCAAGGCACACAAATGAACAGCAAGAAATACTAATCGACTGTAAAAGCATCACCATCAACTCTTTATGTATCTGCAAGGTATCCTGGTTTTATCTATTTAGTCATGTTGAATGTTTGAATTATGTCAATTTAATTACAATAAATTACATATAAAGTTTGGAAAACATAAGCAAATACACTTTCTTTTCAAATTTTATTAGTGGACCACCAATTGGCATACCAATACCTGTTTAAAAAAAATTGCATTTTAGAATCAGTGAAGAAAAATTATTTTAAAAGCTGCTATTAGTATTAGTAATAATGCTTACTAGTGGATTAAATAACATTCATTAACAGTAAAATGTTTATTTGTACATCAATCTGTCTTTTGCACACGTTTCCTAATCACTCCCAAATCAAGTCAAATGCAGATGAAAAGCATACAAGCACCAGACATAATGTCGAAAATGTGTATGAAATGCTTTTATCTTGTTGACAACATGTAAAAAATGAGGTCGGTTTGTTCTGTTTAGACTCTAAATGCGTAGTATGTTTATCAATGACTACAAGAAACATGATGAAAAGTGTAACCTTTCGAGCTTCTCATGTGCCAGCTTTAATCTTGTTTGGCTGAAAGTAAATGCAATGGTATTCTTTAAGCTTCGTCTCATTTTTAATTACTTTACAGACATGTTTATGTTTAGTTTTTAGTTAAACTGACATTTTAAACCAATTTTTTTACAATTATTTTGTACTAAATTATTACAATATTAAAATAAATACACTTCTATAAATAATTGCTATAAATTGTAAATAGTGGGCTGCATTATAATTATTCATTATTTATGAATTTTGGATTAGGGTTAGATGATATTTTGATATGATATCAATATCATAATTATTGATGCAATTTTCTAATATTGTTACATTTTAAATAATTACAAAAAAAAATGCTGTTCATTTTGCTTTTTCGTTATAGACATTAAAGTAAACTATAGTAAGACTTATTTCAATGGTCTGCATCAGTAGTGATTTCTAAAAAAGAAACAATGTGCAACATAATGGATGAAAAGTTTTACATGATTAATGATTACTTGAATGAAAGCAAAAACTTTTAAATTAGGAGCATAACATAAATATAGACTATACATTAGTTTACGATAAATTGTTTGTACAGGATTTTAAAGTATGTGCATTAATACTGCAAATCCAATTTTGAATCTTTGGAAATGGAACAGTTTGGGCCTGAGAAAAAAGCAATGTATGATATTCGAAATGTTAAGAATCTTCAAATGCAACAATAAAGCATTTGCCACAAGGGTTACACAATACATATATACATACATACATACATATATATACATTCAAACTGCACACTAACACTATGGCCAAACTCGGTAGTGCTATTGAAGCCTAGACCTCAGTGTTATTTCAAAGTACAAGAATTTAAATAATCCTACAGTACTTTATTTTCATGTTTTTAAAGATTTTGCCATGCTTATCAATTCTATGTGTACTCTAGTATTTGCTATCTATGTGCTATGTGCTATCTATTGCTATCAATGTGAACTTTAACCATGCATAAACATGTCTCTCTTTATACTACTGCTGTATTTTCAAATCAGGAAAGCAGAGTCCTGAATCTTAAAACAAAGGATGTTGGAAATGTGGAGTGTTTCTCAGGGGAATGTTCTTGGCTTTGTCTCTCCTTGGCCCAATTTCCTCCTTGCTGGCACATAAAGAGAAAGAAGCTACAGAGCAACGGCATGAGGCACAAGACAGACTAGTTGAAGGCATTTTCATTAAAGGCATTTTACTTTTTGCATTTTATATAACTAGATTTTTAGCTGCTATGAAATGACAAATTCTGCAGTTAAAAGCATATTGAGGGCAGAGAAAGGTTAGAATCGGAATCTATTCAATATATTTTAATTGGCAAAAGCACAAATTAATTAAGTAAATCCAAATGACATGGCTTAATGATTAGATGATCAGATCAGTTCTTAGATTGGGTTTTAAAAGCTTCTGGTCACTGACCCTATGTTTACATTTGGAAATGATAAGTTGCTCCTGATGCTTGTGCTTTGTCTCTGGGTGTGTAAGAAATACACTACTGTTGCATGTAGTTGTGCAATGTTCATTTCTATATCTTCCACAGGAAAACAGATAAACAAATAATTGAATGCAATTGTTGCGAAAACTGTTTTATTTTAAGTTACATGTCGGGATTTATTCTTCAATTTGCTTTATTACTTACTGTATGTACACTCACCATCACCTCTAAGACTTCCTTTTTAGATATTTTTACAATACACATTTTAAGTGTAACATTAGATGTTATAATCAGCACTTCCTCTATTTTGTATTTTCAAAAGAGATCAAGCTATGGCTTGGCGATCTTCTATCGATCATATATCTTAAGTCAAGAGTTAACCAGAAAATTCATCAAAACTCCATTTTGTGTTTGAGTTTTTGGTCTTCAGTATCCGCATACATGTAATTGCGTGTTAGGCGGTGGAATGAAAAGTGTAGTGTGACCAGACTTAAGGCTGTGTATGAAGAGACAATGAATGTGTGATTATATTTCCATTTTGTTTAACAGACAGTAAATGGGAACTTATGGCAGGTGGGAACTACCTACAACTCAGTTGTGAGTAGGGCATTGGCACACATGCCATAGGATCTAATTAATTACTCAAAATAATTGTTCGGATTTTTTCATTGTCTATTTTCTATAGAAATGATAAAACCCTTCATTCAATCTTAATTCAATGTTCCTGTGTTGTGTTTTCACTTGGCACTGTTGCTGAAATTGCAGTTCTTGTTGAAATAAAGGACCAGTCACCTGACGCTAATGCCAACATAGGTAAACACAAACTGTAGCCCTTGATCAATTAAAATGGTTCTAAAAAATGATTTGTTTGCATAGTTACAGTTCGAATTAATATTAATTACAGTCTAATACTCTGTCTATATCTGAAAATACAGGCGTATGGTTCAGCACCAAGGACAGCACCACACCTCCTCAACGTCCAGAAAGTTCAAACAAGCAAAGTGGCAATAAAACATGGCCCATTCTATTTATCTGGTAGGCCCACACAACCTCCGGTCAAGATATATAGCCCCAAATGCCCATGGGTACCAAATCTTTGGACTGCATTTGCCAGGGATATTGATAAAAAGGACTGGTAGAAGCAAATACACTGGAGATGAGAACACACATACAGTATACACAACTAGTGCACCTTCCGAAATATGTTTTACCCTCTAAATGTATTGCATACTATATGAAATGAATCATACATCGCAAAATTATGTAAAGCTTTCAATAATTGAGACATTTTTCATGTTCAGTTTAAGTGTTTGCATCTCTGGCTAGTTCTACTAATGTAGCTCTTTGATGCATTAGCCTCAAGAGAGGAACAAACTGGGAAAAAGAGAGACAGCCTGGGAGCATCCGCAATTAATGTGCCAGGATTACAACTTTCGCACACACACGCACGCACACACACACACACACACACACACACACACACACACACACACACACACACAGATACAGATACACATTATATTGTTGTGCCAGTATCCTTGAGTGCATATTTATTCTTCACCTTCCATTAATCCATTAAAGTCATATCAGACAAAACTTGCATATACAATTTATCATGATGTTTTAACATCTACACGTCGACTTATGGCACTCGTTCTATTGTTTAAAAATAGTATTTAAGACCAACATTGCAATGGTTGTTTTCCTTTTTAAAAATTCACATAGGTTTAATTGGGAGGAACCAAAGCTATACATTCATATTACTGTATAATGTGAATGATATTCTAAACTTCATTTTGAATGCATACACATAGACGATACATTGATCGCTATACAAACAGCCATGATGCCTTGATTTGCAGCCTGATTTAATTTCAGTGCATTAACTCAGTGCTACATGAGGCATTTGAGCTTTGGTATGAATGAAATAAATGTTATTTGTTTGCCGTTGTATTGATTTTCTTCCGTGTTACAAGATTGAGAGATTGGGGGTTACATTTGTTTTTAGTATTTGAAATCTGGCCCACTTTTATGGAGCTGTTAGTTTTTTACAGTACCATACTTTGATGTTTTTAATAAAGGGAAGGAAGCGCTACCCACACGGAGCCTGCTGCCTTTGCTGTCTATGGCTTGTATACACACACTGTAGGCGGTGGAGGCCAATTCAATTCTGTTTCATGCACAAACATTCTTGATGTAATTTCAAACTGAGCTGTTTGTTTTAAAAAGAGCAAGTAGCATTTGACCCTGGATTAGTTTGGCCAGAATTTTATACAAGTTAGAAATAAAGATCAGTGTACAGATTTGTTTTACTAGTGTAGTGTAGGAGGTTGCTGATTTAACAACTAGGTATGTAATATGATGTCACTATATTAATTTGCATATTTGGTATTTGATAAATATAAACCCTACTACTAAGCTTTACACCATTAGGACACTGACGTTTTACTGGCTATAATAATCCTGCAGCTCTGGCTAAAATGTATCTGACAATTGCTGTAAATGTAAATGTCATTATTTGTTTTATAAGCTCCATATCTGACCATTCCCACATAAAAGTATAAACCTCCTCCAACAAAGTTTTTGTTGAATCCAATATCATAACAGTTTGGATACGCAAATGCCAGCCTTCAAATGCAATGTGAAACTTTCTGCCAATTTTCTTTTTAACTTAATTTAGTCCAGCAAACAATTTTCAGAAAAATGTTGTACACACATTCTGTCTTTGTCACTTCTCTGAAGCTGAAGGTTATGTGAAATTAACCTTGCAGAGAAGTTAATTACTATAACTGTGGTAAGCAAGGGATTTAAATAAAAGGTATGTCCAGCAAAGGCTTTCATGACCTTGTGACCTAATGCGTCATTCTTTTTTACCTGTACCAGCATGTTTTGGTTGAACCGAAACATTATATCCCTGAACTTCATGACTCAAAATTAATTGATGGTGCTAAATAAAGGTATAAATGAGTGGTTTCAGGAGTGCTTTTATATCTAAGGTCAGTCCTGAAAGAAGAAAATCTGATCTATTATAATTTTTAATACTCAACCTTTTTATTTGCTAATGCCACTTGCAAATTAGAAAGCACCCTATGCATGAAATCATCTGCACTTCCTCTTAGTTTTTTTTCTATGTATTTTTTTTTGCAATAGCTGGCACTTTTTAACAAAGCTAGATGTTCTGCTGTTCTATAATTGAAAAAGTATTTAGACTCATAATCCTTATTATTCCTAATCATTTAGCAAGTATTGTGCTGTATGTAAGTTTTTTTAATTAGCATTCGGAATTTATTTTTAAAGCCAATAACTAATGCTGCACATGGAGTACTGACTCCAGGTCAATTAAATGAAAGGAATGGAATATTGTAGGCAGTAATAGAGGATACCGGACAGCTTTAAGACATTACCAAAGGAAAAGAGGATTATTGCCTGACTGCCATTCTGATTGTCTGTTCTATGGATACGTCTCATAGAAACGAATCACATATTGTTACTGTCACTGTCAGTTCTTTTGTCACCTCTCGATTCTAGTCATGATGTAAAATGTCCTTGGGTGGAGTAAATATAGCATAACTTTTCTTCTGCACACTAGTTCTTTGACAAACGATGAATCAAATTTGGCATCTCACCTGCAGTGTAGCATTTAAAAATCTGTAATTAGACACAGTGCTTCTCTCATTTCAGTGTGAGTTATGTATATGTGTAAATATGCTTCACAAGCTGCAAGTACTGTTCTTGATCAAAAGGCTCATCAGTTGTTTTGTGTTTATTTTATTTTTTTAAACGTGTGTGTGTGTGTGTGTTTGTGTGTGTGTGTGTATGTATATGTATACACATACATATATACATATATGCTTATACATATACTGTATAAGAGCATTTAAACAAAAAAAAAAATAAAGAAAAATAAAATAAAAAATAATTATAATTTATTCAAGAAAACATTCCAGATGATACAAAAGCTTGTGAGTGTATGTAAATTTAAGAACAAAGCCTTGAACCTTGATTAATAACTGTAAACTGTCCTTAGACTGCCTTGGTTGCTTCCCTGAGTATGACCCTTAACCTTCATCTCACTTGTATCCTGCATCATTTTTAAGCCAATCAGCCATCTGAAAGCATCAGCCAATTAAACAAATGAAGTACCGTATTTTTCGGACTATAAGCCGCTACTTTTTTCCCACGTTTTGAACCCCGCGGCTTAAACAATGAAGCGGCTAATTCATGGATTTTTCCTGTTTTTTTCCTGGTTTCACAAACTTCAAGCCAAAAAACTGAGCGACATAATATTAGACCAATGAAATTTCTGAACGAAAACGGAAAAACGCACCTCACCTGTGTTCTGAGCTGCACGGCATCGGGAGAAAAAACTTCCACTGGTGGTGATTTTTAAGCCCACGACAATGCCAAAAGATAAACTCTCCAGAGAAATTGTTGTGAAAGGAAGGAGGAAGACTGTAAACAATGACTTTCTTGGTAGGCTACTGTTTAGATACAAGCCGTTGTAACGCGTTGAGTCAGGGTGAAGGGAGAGCTCGCTAACTCCAGTTACAACAGAAATCATATAAGCACAGACAGGTTTCCAAAACTCGTGCTTTTTTATTTTTCTTGGCAACAGCGTTACGGGTTAGTCAAAGAAACTTTGAAATGAAAATAAAAAGGACATATTCCTCGGTCTTGCACACATGCAGTAATACCGGGAAAATGTGGCGGCAGGCTATTCCCAAAATGCCGCTCTGCTCTTAAAGGAGCCACAACATATTTCCACGTTACACCGTATAACAGACACTGTCTTTCGTTAAAGCCTGTGTAAAGTTCATTAGTTTCAGTGTAGACACCAGAGGTGGCAAAAGTACACACATCCTTTACTTAAGTAGAAGTACAGATACTCATGTTTTAAAATACTCAGGTAAAAGTTGAAGTACTGATTAAACTTTTTTACTTAAGTGAAAGTAAAGAAGTCTTGGCTCTGACATGTACTTAAGTAAAAAGTAGTTATTACTGCTACCTGTTTTAGATGTTAACTGGACCTCACATCATAGATAGATAGATAGATAGATAGATAGATAGATAGATAGATAGATAGATAGATAGATAGATAGATAGATAGATAGATAGATAGATAGATAGATAGATAGATAGATAGATAGATAGATAGATAGATAGATAGATAGATAGACAGACAGACAGACAGACAGACAGACAGACAGACAGACGCTGGTGATAAGGTTTCAAAGCCAGTCCTACATGCCTTCTTTCTTACTGCGCTGGCATAAAACAAAGTATGAACCCTCCAAAAAGCACACATGCTTTTCAGCAGCGGTCGCTCAGTGGTTTAAGGCTTGTGCCTCATCTAAACATGATTCCAAGTCTGATCTCTTCCATGGTTGAGTGGGTTAAAGCTGGTACCTCGCTGATGGTGAGGATCACGGTTTGAATCCTGCTTTCTGCCTGCTAGTTGTGATGTAGGTTATGGTCCTGCTTCCTAAATCTTTCTTTAGCTTTATATTCTTGTATTGATGGTTTAAAGGTAGATAGACCTGTTCTAAACAACCTCCCTGGCCTGTCTTTCCTGATGGTTCAGTGGGTTAAATCAGGTTTCTTGCTTTTGGTGGGGTTCAGGGTTCGAATCCTGCTTTCTGTCTGCCAGTCACGATCAGGATTCACTTCCTACATCTTTCTTTAGTGATATATTTTTGTTTTTAATGGGTTGAAAAGAAAGATAGACCTGCTCTAAATAAGCTTCCTAGCCTGTCCTCACCAATGGTTCAACGGGTTAAGGTTGGTATCTTGCTGGTAGTGGGGATCATGGTTCGAATCCTGCTTTCTTCCTGTTATTTACAATGTGGGTTCAACTTGTGCTTCTTACATCTGTATTCGCTTCCGTTAAATTCTTGTGTTGATGGTTTGAAAAGAATGATAGACCTGCTCTAATCAAGCTTCCCATCCTGTTTTTTTCTGATGGCACAGTGGGTTAAGGCTGGTACTTTGCTAATGTTGGTGGTCAGGGTTCAAACCTGGCTTTCTGTCTGCTAGTCATGAGGTAGGTTAAATTCCTGATTCTAACATCTTCATATTCTTGTTTTGATGGGTTAAAAAGAAAGATAGACCTGCTCTAAACAAGCTTCCCAGCTTGTCCTTCCTGATAGTTCAGTGGGTTAATGCTGGTGCCTTGCTAATGGTGTGAATCAGGGTTCTAATCCTGCTTTGTCCCTGCTAGTCACGTCATGGGTTTGCTTCCTATGTCTGTCTTTAGCAGTATATTCTTGTGTTGATGGTTTGAAAAAAAAGATAGACCTGCTCTAAACAATCATTGCAGCTGGTCCTTCCTGATGGTTCAGTGGGTTAAGACTAGTATTTTGCTGTTGGTGGGGTTCAGGGTTCGGATCCTGCTTTTTGTGTTTCTGTCTGGTCTGAATTTCTTGCTTTAAAGCCTGAAACAAACGATAAACCCCCCCAAAAAAGGCGTGTTGTGGGACTTGATAGCTTTGTGATTAAAAGCCTTCCCTCTGAGCTCAGAGGTTGCTGGTTCGAATCTGGCTTGTCCCCACACTGGGTAAGCTGTGTGGAAAGTAGTGTCTGGTGAGCAATGAGGTAGTTGACTGTAAAGACCTGGCTTCACAGCCTCAGAAAAAGTGAGGGTGATAGGTTTTTGACAGACTTTTTCCTATATATGCAAAACTAAGTCGATAGTTTTTTGAACGTTTTTGCTTCATAACCCCCCTGTTTTCAGCGACTCAGACACCGGGGGGGCAGATGCCCAGATATTGCCCCCCTGCTTCAGGATACACCCTCCGAAACCACATCCAACCTTCCACGCAGCCATTTGCTGACACCTTCCTTACTACGGCCACCAGAACCTTCCATACTCTTAACTTTGAGCCCGGGCCGGGGTTTGAACCGGCAACCTCTCAACCAAGAGGTAAAGCGCTTTCAATTGAAACACAGGATCTCCTGCAAGAGCCTGATTTTTAGGACCTTTTCTGGTTCTTTTTAAAAACTTTTTAAACAATTTAAAGGAAATCTAAGGGGTAGGACTTGAACCAGGTGAGTCAGATAGCAGCTACCACTTCACTGACCATTACACCAACACAGGAGAGGCAAACAAACCTTTGCTTATTGGACTCTTGGCTTTTCTATAGTTAGGAGACCAGTGTTTTCTCTTAGATCATGAAGGTAGAGGGTCCAAACCTCTCCTTCCTGTACATTCTCTCAGTAACTCGAAGTCTATGAGAAGTGGCTCAGGTACAAGAACCACATCTCCAACACCTGCACCAATGATATACCATGATAAGGCTGAAGAGTTAATTTATTTATTTTATATCTAAGTAAAGAAAGGAAAAAATTTCGTGCCGTTTAAAATAATTTTAATTTTGACAGCCAAATATATATATATATATATATATATATATATATATATATATATATATATATATATATATATATATATATATTAATACAAAACGAATTAAAAATGTTGTTACCTAATGAATGTATCCAGGCTGAAGATCCACATATAGAACACAAGCAAAGAAAAGATGATGATGATCAGGAATGTGTCTGTTCTCAGTCATGTTTACATCACTGACTCCCTCTGTCTCATCCACGTTAACCCCAAACTTCTTACTGCCTTCTGTGGTGAGTGAGAGTCCGTACTTTATACACCAGTGGAATGAACGCGCAATGACAGGAAATCGGTTGTTCGGCTGAAATCGGCGCGCAGTGAAAATAAAAAAATAATATTTCACCAAATCAATGGATTAAAACTAGAGTAACGAGTCTGTTTTGAAAATGTAAAAAGTAAAAAGTACAGATATTTGTGTAAAAATGTAATGAGTAAAAGTAAAAAGTTGTCTGAAAAATAAATAGTGAAGTAAAGTACTGATACCGAAAAAATCTACTTAAGTACATTAACGAAGTATTTGTACTTCATTACTTCCCAACTCTGGTAGACACCTGCAGCTTATAGACAGGTGCGGCTTATTTATGTTAAAAATAAAAATCTTTGTCAAATTCAATGGGTGCGGCTTATATATGGGTGTGCTTAATAGCCCAGAAATTATGGTAGATTGCATGTTATTTTTACCTTAACATATTGTGAAATTTGTGAAATACTACAGAGTACAATGTCATTTGTATTACAGTTGCATGCACACATTTACTAGCAGCTCATTTTATGTCAATTAAATAAAGCAAAAAAGAATTCTTAATGTATGAGAAATAAGATAGTAAATGAAAAGGCACAATGTGAACATAGAAAGGGTTAGTGTGTGCTTGTGGTAGCCAATGAGTTGCTGTTATTGGAAGATTATACACTTGTCTCCACTTCAGACTTCATCCCTAGGATTGTGACAATCTAATTAAATTGGATGATTGCTATTCATGAACACTTGCACAAGCATATGCAAAATATCAGTGTTAATGAAACATGATTTTATTTTATTTTGGTGTAACAATGTTTATTTTGTTTTGGGGTGAAAATTCACGCATTCCCACTAAAAGATAAATATAATATACAACACTGGATCTGAAACATTTTTATTGCTAGAAAATCTAAAGAGTAGGTCAAGTCCACCTATTAGTATTGCACTGAGTATGAAGGTTGAAAGTGCACAACACTGTGAAAGGACAAGTGTAGGTTTAAAAAAAGTGGACAGAGTCGAGTGACTTGTGTGGCGCCGGACACTCCTGTATGACTGTGAGTGTCTGAGTGCCTTATGGGTGTCTGGCTTTTCTCTTAAACAGTATAAAGCTGTGTGTGTCTGTGTGAGCATCTTTGAATGATGACCAGCAGCAGACAGTCCTAAGAGCTGTAACCCAGTCTTGTAGGAGTCAGCAGTAATAATTGTGTCGCTCCCTCAATTCTCAGCCAGTTATATTATTTTCCTAGTGACCCAAACATAACACCTTTAAACCTCACAGGGCCCATAACTTTTCTATTACTTTAACAGCAGTTATATTTCAGTACTTTCTTTAAAATTATTACAGGATTGAGATGATGTTAGGAAGAATTATAAACACTGTATGAAATATTCATGTGACAAATAAACATCATTGGACTTTGAACCTTATATTTAAAGTTATAGACTTTGTATTGTCTACAAAATTTGCTCACCAGAATTCACACAGATTCATGAGGAGATTGGGTTTGACTTATTGTGTTTAGAATTCAACAAGATTTATATAAATGCAATATAATATGTAAAGTCATAGTACCCTTAGAAAATAAACAAGGGAAGTGCAGTAAGGCTGTACTAGGTTTAGTTGCTGTTTAGCCCTAGTCAGACAGTATATCTGTTTCACTTTTACAACCTGTTCGGACAGAAAAGTACAATGACATGGGATGCATTACCTAATAGATTTGGCAGAAGCTCTCAATTCAAGGCAGCCTGATAAAGCTGGGTAACACCACTTTAATCAATCACATTGGCCTCAAGCCAATTTAAAAAGAAGACCCACACCAGAGGCTTTCAGATGGGATTAGAAAAGCTCAACAGCAAGCAACACTTCCCTTTAGCTATGACTTAGCTGGGCATGACACTGAAGTTATACTGTGCTGTCCTTGGAGGTATGCAGTAAAAAACTATGTTGTACTTATTATAAACTACATTTTTCATCATTCAAATGGTTGCCCACACTAAGCTATTTTTTGCCTGAAAATTTATGACATGACTGTCATGGCATACCAGGCAAGCTCATTATTGGATCTCACCTCAGGTCCAGGCTGAAAGCAGAAAAATCAACTCCAAGCCAATTCTTCTAAAGTTAAGCGTCGATAGTAGGCACCAAAAGCTCTCAAATCCCCATGTTGGCATGTTCACCTGTGCCTACTGCCCGTCAGCTTTTCTGAATTCCCAATAGTGCAGAAAGAAGCATTAATTTCAGATTAACCTTTTTAAGAGCTCAGGGGGGTAGGTGCGAAATCCAACTGCGGCACTGGAAGCTTGGCCAGGTCTGAACTAAGTGAGCAGCCAATGCATCTGATACGTTTAAATGAGCTGTTGGTTCAGCTGGAATGATTGATATCAGTCCAGTAATCCCTTCTATCTCCACTAAATCCACTGGCTAACATCCCTGATGGAGGCTTTACTCCCCAACGGGGATGTTTTAATGTGCAGTGCTGTTTAGACTTTTTTTGGATTATGCGACAAACTTTTGTCTTTTACTTTCGCATCCATCTGAGGCCTTTCACATTTCATGCGCTCTGCTTTATGTGGATCAAAGCTTTCTATGGTTAATTTTTTTCCCATAACCATTGCAAACAAACCCGCAAACTTTCCCTCTGCCTGTTTTCCTCCAAGACACAAGCGTTGTTTAAAAAAGAACAGTGTTACTTTCAGAGACAATATGCATATCAGCTGTGGACACAGAATGAATTCCTTCTAATAAATAAATAACACCAAAACCTTGAGATTGAAATTTAGAGACGCCACAGAGGCTCATTTGTAAGCGGATCCCAAGCTTTCTGCCTTCTTGCAAATCAGATGTCGACATCTGTATTGACAGTTCAAATAAAATACCAATGAATCTGAAGGATACAGGTAACATGTATGTGCTTTACAGGCAAGCAAGTCGATAAATTACTCCCATTTTATTTGTTGAAAACCTCCGGACACAACCAGTCACAATGGACAATATCCCTTTATACAGCACGTATATTGCATGTATATTGCTTGAGTCTATTAAAATTATATATATATATAAAAAAAAATATATATATATATATATATATATATATATATATATATATATAATGCTCCTACTTAAAATTATATCATTTACTATAATAGATTTACCATGCGCTTTTCTATGCTGAATTGTATGTGATCACAATAGGTTTAATTTCTCTATCCTTTATTAAGGTTAAATGTTCACGTAAGCCAAACCAACCAAACCAGGACAAATGTCTGGTTGGATTTCTTTATAGTACTCACATGCATTTTTTTCACATGTAAAGTGCAACTTATGTTTCTAACAGAAATTATTTGTATTTAGCGACACCTACAAAACTCCATAAAAGTTCAAGCACACAGAGGGCTGGAAACATGAAATGACTACTAACCTATGAAAAACGCATAATGTAATTTTTATAACAAATAAAACATATATGGCATGTGTAATGTAACAGCATTTGAAAAGGCCAGAATCTAGAGACAAAAACCAAAAAGAACATTCTGGAGTCTTGTATGGCATAACATGCATTAATGCAAATTATGTGATATGAAGTGGATCAATCAGGTTTTACACTATTTAAACCGACGTATACATAAATATACACGCATGCAGGAAGACAAGCAGAATCTGGACATCTGATGCAAAAATTAAGCATTCTACCTGCTCTGCTGTTGCAGACGCCCATATTTCTTTTTTTCCACACCAATGAGTTATTGGTTTCAAGATTCAAGCCGTTTACAAAACACATATTGACATTGCAAATTTCTTTTCAATCTCTGCTTGCCTCTTTGCAACTGTAAGTCATTTGCATGTAAATGGCCACATTATCCTGCTCTGCATTTGTTCCTTTTTGGCATTTGCCATGCATCAAAATTTCTATGTGACTGTTTTTCATTCATAATCTCAGGTAAAGTGGATCCTACCTAATTGTACATTTCTTTAATGGTAATACAGTAATCCTCGCTTTACCGCAGTTCGAATCTCGGGCCCCCGGTTTATCGCGGAATTGCATTTGCCACATAACTAATTGGTTTAGCTGATTTTCCCGGTCTCTCGCGGATAGCACGATAGACCAAAAACTTATTGGAAATTGTTTTTATAGAGTTTTATGTTAATATAATGAAATGTATTAATACAAATATAATTATTAATCATAAAATAAAGTAAAATGTTAATACAGTACAGTACTGTATACATAAAATAGCATTTTTGGGGTGGCGTACGTTTATCGCGGGTGGTTTTTTTATTGTAACCACTGTGATAAACGGGGCATTACTGTACTAATAATTAAAATTTTTTTATAGACTATACATGTACATATACATATAGTTTATAATAATGGGTTGATGGTGATACCCAAAATAAAATACTTTTTCTCTTAGCCTATTAATCACCTCAAGCTTTACTGTCATTCTTCCACATTACAAAAAAAAACAGAAAACAAATACTGTAAAGAGTGAAACAGCAAGCGTTACTTTAAACATAAATAAATAAAGAGAAGACATTAGACATAGCAGATTTAAGGTGTGATACATATGAGGTAGTTGTGATAGATATAAGGTTGGGATGTAGGGAAAGTAAGAGCAAGTGTACAGTAAGAGTGACCGTGTTCAAATGTGTGCAATGTCCAATGTATAATGTCCAGAATGTACAAGTGTACACAATGTATAAGTGTGTGCAATGTCCAGTGTTTAATGTTTAACAGAATTGGCAAATGTCATAGTACACAGTAAGTCCCTGAGTGCAGATGTCTGCAGATATGCTATAGAGTCCAGTGGGCATTTTTAATGTTCAGTAAGATGGCTACAAGCGAGTGTGTGTTAATGTCCATGTTATGTCCATTAACATCCATAGTGCACAACTATGGAGGAAGCAAGGTTATGGTGTCATCAGGGTGTTAGGGGCTCTGACAGCTTGGGGGAAGAAGCTGCTGCAGAACTTTGTAGTGCTGGTTCTGATGCCCCGGAACCTCTTGCCTGATGACAGTCTGTGGGAGGGGTAAGAGGGATCCTGCATACACAGCGTGTATTAAACATGTCCTGAATAGAGGGGAAGGAGACCCCTATGATCGTCTCAGCTGTCCTCACTATGTGTTTTGAGGTTTTGCAGTTTTCAAACCACACAGTGATGCAGCTGGCAAGGATGCTCTCTACAGTTCCTCTGTAGAAGGTGATAGTATAGGTGGTGGGAGGCTGGCTCGCTTCAACCTTCTCAGGAAGTGAAGACGTTGTTGGGCTTTCTTTGTTTTTCTTTCTTTCTTTCGTTGTTGGGAGTTGATGTTGGTAGTCCAGGTGAGGTCATTAGAGATGTGACTGACTCTTTCCACTACTGAGCCTCTGATGAGCAGGGGAGAGTGGACACCTGACCCTTTCCTGAAGTTGGTTGTTCCACCTTCACGTCATTTCTCATGAGGCCCACTACTGTCGTGTCGTCAGCAAACTTGACAATGAGTTTGGATTCTGACTGCACATGCTAATGTTAACATGCCCCAATATGTTGCTTTTAAATGCCAAGACATACATGTACCATTAACAGTGTTCTAATTTTACATTTAACATCTGTTATCTGGTATATGTTTTTTTTTTTTATAGTAATTATGCCAGTGGCGCTGATTTCTGAAGAGTCCTTTATAAAGGGTCAATCAGCAAGTTTAAGGAGACAGACTCTAATATGAGGTCACGTCAATTACCGACACCGCACAGGCTGCAAAATAGGATTTATGTTTTCTGAATAATAATGCTGCCAGACCAAACAAAGCCATTCTGAGGTGCAGAAAGACAAAGCAAACAAATGATTACATTTGAAACAGCCCAAAGATGCAGCGATCTGTATGAGAGAATACCACAAAGCATGCAAGGTAAAAAATTTATTTGCATGTAATTCAGGCTTATAAATTTGATCTAAAAAGCATGAAATGTTTTTAGCCCTTAAAGTTATGAAATTACCCACAGGCCATGTTGCTAAACATTAAAGAACACCACAATGTTTCTTGTTCCCAGCATGGGAAAACCCCAATCATCAAATGACAGTTTAAAAGAAGCATCAAAGCTGAGCACTACTACCTACAAGTGACACTGAAGACTCTATACACAAAAGGGGCACTGGCAGCATAAATCTTTAGATTGAAATGCCAAGACTTTTAAAGAACATACACAAATCAGCCATGTACAAAAAAACAGTGTCAAGAAAGCCTATATGATAGGATGTGTTTTTTTTTTTTTTACAATGCAACCCTAAGGCTATAAAAGACAGTTTAATCAGATTTTCCTTTAGGGTGTAATGCAGCTATCTTTATCTGTATTTATTAATATCTGCAAATATTAATATCTTTATTCAGATATAATTTATTTATTTCCTTCCTTATATTTTTTTAATTACATTTAAAATCTACAACTATGCCTCTATAAAAATGCACTGTCAGTTTTGCCACTTTGTACTACGGATTTCTCTTGCACAATATTTTTGTTGGACCCAAGCTATCTCTGTACCAATAAACGCCTGTAGTCCCTGTGAACATTTTCAGGGGAAAAAACTCAAAACCCTGAATACTAAACCTCTTATCCATATCAGTATTTTTATTTGTATTTTTTTTATACATTAGCTGTTCATTATTTCATATTTGTTAACATCCCAAGTACCAAGCTTCTTTAGGTTTGATGCAGATTATATTTTACAAAAATCTGATCTGCACAGAACTATCAGTCAATAAGAGTTTTATTGTGGCATGTGACATGTAAAGCATATTTCACAGAAATTAATTAATTCAGCTGTAGATTTTTAGACTGTTTTATCTTCTGAATGTCTCTATTTTGCCATATTTGTTAAGAGAATATTGTGCTTATTTGGGCCAAGGGTATAGTACATCCCAGGGGAGTTTCAACAACACATTCAGCAGATAGTAGTTTTCACTTTCTGTTATAGAGCTAGGGCATAAGATGGTGACCTCATTAATTAAAGAGGATGAATCTGGAAAAGCTGTGAAATTAGTGCACTTATTTATGTATCAAAGGAATTTCAAGTATTCCTTATGGGTATGTAAAACAATTGTTTTGGTTTTTTTATGTGTTTTTTGATGCAAAACCAGTTCAGTGCCATGAGTACTGGCATATCGCAGACAAAGGGACAAAGGCATAGTAGCATTTGGTAATGGGTTAGTCTAGCTGAATCAAACTGTCTCATTTTTCTTCTTCTTTTGGGCATTTTTTTCCACCATTAGAGGTCACCACAGCGGATCATCCGTCTCCATACTACTATGTCCTCTACATCTGCCTCTTTCGAACCAACTACCTGCATGTCTTCCCTCACCACATTCATAAACCTCCTCTTTGGCCTTCCTCTTTTCTTCCTACCTGGTGGCTCCATTCTCAGCATTTTCCTACCGATATTCCCCATGTCCCTTCTCTATGTTCAACCCATCTCAATCAGGCCTCTCTCACTTTGTCCCCAAAATTTCCTACATGTGATGTCCGTCTAATAAACTTGTTTCTAATTCTGTCCTTCCTCGTAACCCCCAACGAAATCCTCAACATCTTCAGCTCTGCTACCTCTAGCTCCCCCTCCTGTCGTTTAGTCAATTCCACTCTCTCCAAACCACACAACATGGCAGGTCTCACCACAGTTCTATAAACTTTCCCATTCACTCTTTGCAGGTACCCTTTTATCACAAATCACTCCTGCCACTCTTCTCCACCCACTCCACCCTGCCTTCAATCTTTTCTTCACTTCTCTAACACACTCTCCATTACCACTTCTCATCCACTCTTCCCCCTTCACCACTTTTTCTTCCTGCAACCGCACTATTCCACTGCTCTACCTCTCATTCACACACGTACTGTCTAAGTCCTACCGACTTTTATTCCCTTTCTCTCCAGTGTGTACCTCCACCCCTCCAGGCTCTTCTCAAACTGTTCCTACTCTCACCTACATATCACAATATCATCCACAAACATCATAGTCCATGGAGACTCCTGTCTGACCTTGTCCATCAACCTGTCCATCACCACTGCAAACAGTAAAGGGCTCAAAGCCGATCCTTGATGCAATCCAACCTCCACCCTAAACCAGTCTGTTGTTTCTACTGCACACTTCACTGCTGTCGCACTGTCCTCATTCATGTCCTGCACCACCCTCACATACTTCTCTGCCACACCTGACTTCCTCATACAATACCACAACTCCTCTCTTGGCACCCTGTTGTATGCTTTCTCTAAATCCACAAACACACAATGCAACTCCTTCTGACCATCTCTATACTTCTCCATCAACATTCTCAAAGCAAATAATGCTTCTATTGTGCTCTTCCTCGGCATGAAACCATACTGTTGCTCACAGATGGTCGCCTCTTCTCTCAGCCTGACTTTCACTACTCTTTTCCATAACTTCATGGTGTGACTGATCACACACCAAGTACCTTTCTAGCTGTCTCCCTTATAACTTCTGCAGTAGTTGCCCAATCCTCCAGCACCTCTTCACCACCACCAAGTCCCTGGCTGACCTCTTCTCTGAACCTTACACTACAATCTTCCTCCTTCAGTTTCCACCATCTTATTATTTTTTCAGTTTTCACTTTCCTGCTCTTTTTCTTTATCTCCAAAGCCATCCTACAGACCACCATCTGATGCTGTCTAGCTACACTATCCCCTGCCAACAGCTTACAGTCTCCAATCTCCTTCATCTCCTGTGTAGAACATAGTCCATCTGTGTGCACCTTCCTCCACTCTTATATGTCACCCTATGATTCTCCTTCTTCTTAAAATAAGTATTTACCACTGCCATTTCCATCATTTTAGCAAAATCCACCACCATTCCCTTCCACATTTCTCTCCTCAAGACCATACCTACCCATCACCTTCTCATCACCTCTGTTCTTTTCGTCAACATGGCAAGTAAAGTCTGCCGCAATATCCAATCGTTCTTTGCTAAGTACACCTTCTGCCACTTCATCTAACTCACTCCAAACTTGTTTTTTCTCATCCATCTCGCAACCCTAATGACATTTATCATCCATTTATCCATTCAACTTCCTGCTTCCCGTGCATCACTCTATCAGAAACTTTCTTCACCTTCACTACACTTTTACTGTACTCTTTCTTTAGGATCACCCCTACACCATTTCTCTTTCTATCCACACCTTGATAGCACAGTTTAAACCACCCTCCAATGTTCCTGGCCTTACTACCTTTCCACTTGGTCTCATCCGGTCTTACAATATGTATACCTTTCTCTGCTCCATCATATAAGCTACCTCTCTCCCTTTACCAGTCATAGTACAAATGTTTAAAGTACCAACTCTAACCTCCACTCTCTTAAACTTTAGCTTTCCCCTTTTTCCTTTTCCTCTGGCCAACAGTAGCCCAATTTCCACTGGTTCCCTGTTGGCTAACAATACCTGTGGCGATTGTTGGTAACCCAGGCCTCGACCGATCCGGTATGAAATTATGATTTGTGATCTACACATTTCATTTAGTTTTACGCTGGATGCCCTTCCCAACGCAACCCTCCACATTTATCCGGGTTTGGGACCGGCACTAAGAGTGCACTGGCTTGTGCAACTATAATGGCTGGGTTCGGAATAAAACTGTCTGATATGTTTAATTGTTCAAATCTGTAGGCTTATACATATTTTTTGCTCTATCAGATATGACTTTTTGGTTTGTAAAATGGTTTGATTCACTCCAATTACACTGCAAATGCTTCCCCACCCACTTTCATGGCTAATTACAAGCATTTTCTCATATGCTGGTAAACATTTTGCATAAGACAGGTGCACAAATTTGAAGATGGGAAAAGGATTAGTTAATGCAAATGAATGTATAATTTAAAGGCAATTTTTTCAATTTGCTTTATTACATAATGATTTATTTCTATAGCTATAGCTGTTCAATTATTTACTATAATCTGACTGGGAGGATATTGAATGTAGTGTTTTATAGTTAGTGTTGTCTTCGAATTATTACGAAACATAGTGTGATTATTAATGTTTTTTATCTTATTATAAAACCCCCCACCGTGTATTGTAACTCTAGGGTCATCCGGTTGATGTGATTCCATCAGTTCCATGTATTTTCATGAGTTTGGCATTAGAAAGAAAATACTCAGGTTCAAGCGTCATCAAATAATTCTTACAAACCATAGCAAATTCCAAGAAGAAATCAATGACAGCTTACAGTGCAATTACAACAAGGGTGACTTGTTCGTGTTGCCTTTGAACAGCCTGCTGAATCCCATTTATTGTTTATTACATTACATGCCTACATTAAATGATATGTTGTATGTAACTCTAATTATTAAACCAATTTATTTAAGAATGTTCAGTGATCCCAGTGGTCCTTTCGAAATGTCCCCTGAGTAATGTGCAGAGATTAATAGCTTCTTTAAATACCATACACCAGGGACTATCATGCTGTCTAGCTGGTCCACTGCAGATCAATACTAGCATAAAAAATGTTGAGGAGAAAGGAAATATCTAATTAAACAGATCTAAGCTTGCCAATCCATTTAAATATCAGCTTCTTTTTCACTTTGCGAAAGCCAATCTGAAACTCTGTGATCGATGATGTTTATCATCTTGAGATGATGCCACTGTTTCTAAATGTTCCACGATAACCCGGGCGATTATTATCATAAAAAGTGTAATCATCTAAGACATTCAATGAATTAGATGCATATGAAGCGGTGAAATGAAAGTCGCAGAGAGTAGACATTCCCCTCTGGAGCGCAGGTAGTTAGCATCTGAAGTTTCTAATTTGACTTTGAACAGCTTTGACTGTCTCTCTAATGGAAAATGATCATTTAGGAGTACATTAACCTTCATCTATGCAAACTAATATTCTGGTTTGTTCCTGGCCATGATGCATCAAATTGTGCGAGAAGCAGAATGTTGCGTTTATGCGATTTTGCACAAAAAAAAAATGCTGAAATATATTAAACGAAAAGATTTCTGGTGGATAAAATTTTACCCCCTAAAAAAAATCCAACATTATATTACCTAGTATATATATATATATATATATATATATATAAATCAAATAATATAAAATATATGTAGTACTCGACTGCAGGATGTGCTTGGAAGCAACACTGGTGTTCGAGGAAAATTATACTTTAAGCTCTATTGCTAAATTATACAATAGCATCTGTTTTGCATTCACACAGCTTGTAAAGCAGCAAGACTATAGATTGCACTGCAGGTGGGTGACATTTTCATTTGACACAGAAGGCTAAAATTAAATTCTTCCGATATTAATACACTTAAAAGACTGAGGCATGTGTTTATAAAGAGAATTGATCTGTCCCTTGTTTGTCTGTGGTCCAATATCAAAGCAGAAGAAAGGATGGTGAGATCAAATTGCTTTGTTTTGTTTGTTTTGTTTGCAAACTCAGGCAAGTGGTCCAGATTCCAGATCCATATGGATGATTGAGGATCAGTGTTTGTCTTGTGATTCTTTTCCATATGGTTTAAGCATTTGTACTGGTCCAACCAAATCCACTTTCTTGACTCACATGTCCTTGAGTGGTTCTATGGGAGCAACATGACACTTAATGATGTATTACATAGACTTCTTTTTTATATAGGCAAAAATTTGGCATAAAATGTTTTTATTTTATTTTATTTTTTTGTGGTAGCTAAAGCTCTTTTGGCCAGAGTGATGTACAATACAGAACACTTGTGCTGCCTGTTGAGGCTTTCAAGAATCTTTCACTGACTTTGACTTTTTCTAAGTGAATTTTACAAAAGTGTCATTCGCAGCATGGTGAGAGTGCGAGTGAGTTAGAGTTGAGACAGGCTCTGGACTTGCCCTTGATATCATGCCAAAATGAAGTTGTTTCTCCTGCCAGGATTATTTGTAATGCGCAAATAGATTTTGACAGTTCACAGTCGCTTATTATTTGTGTAACACGTCAGTTTTCTCTGATTGAAAAAACCTTTTTGCAAAGCAGACCGCTACAGGAAACGGTGACACTGTGAGCACGGAGGTCATTGTTGATTACTGCTCTCGTCAAAGCGAAAGAAAAATGAATTTTTTTTTGAAAGTCATTGAAAACACTGACAGGTTCTTTGTGCAGAACTATCGTTTGGGCCCTTGCGTTTTTTTAGCTGGCTTTCCACCAGCTCAATTCTTTCTGTTCTCTATAACACCATGTGCAGTGTGCCATTTTCGCTGCCAGCTAGAATCTGAGTTATGATTAATAGGTGTTACTGAAGTGCTCACAGCAATGTTCAACCTACTTTTTTTTCGAAGTTCGTAATTACTTTTTAACTTAAAAAAAAAAGTCCTTGGGCAAACTAATACCTCTAACACACCTGAAAGTGTGTTGTGCAAAACTACATGAACATAAGCATTGACCATTGATGAATTATTTTAAAAGAAATGATTATTAAACTAGTTTTGCTAGACATAAATCATGAACATTGAAAGAAACAAATACACAGTGAAGGTACAAAAACTTGAAACAAGCTTTCAACAAGCTTTCAAAAGCTGAAATGGGACAGGAAATGGACTTAAGTCGCTTTGGTAAAGTGGTTTTCTTCAGACTCGCCACTTTATTCTTCACATTGATAACAACAATACATAGCAATTTCTTGAACATGTACAAAAAAAAATATTTTACAGCTAACAAATGCCCTAGAGCAAATTGACTCTCAAAAATTCCTGTTTATAAAAATGGAAAAAAACACAAAACTAGTGGAATGAACAGTTCAATGAGCTCCAGTGGAAATGCCGTGAGACTGGGTTGGATCCACAGACACTGCTACACACTGTATGCTAGAGAGTGAGTTTTTTTCTAAGAGGCTATGCCCTGCAAATAAAATCACTACATCATAAGATCACTACAAATGTGCTTGCAAAAAATAACAAAATTACCAGCTTTAACACTTGCCATGTATATTAGAGAACAGTGTAGCCACTATGTTTGTAAATGTACACAGCAGGTGTTACCGTAATGCCTGTGATTTGGCTGTGAACTTACTGGGATCTCTTTTTTAAAGGAATATTAACTATTGGAGCTCTCCTAGTGCCTGGAGATGCTAAGTTGCATCAAATGTAGCATAGATTTCTTCCTGGTGCAGTATCATAAAATATAGTCTTTTTTTTTTTTTTTTTTGTAAGCTGTCGGGTATATTTTAGACATGGAGGTTTGACGGTGTGTATGAGTGGCAGGTCGGACACATTTTGCGAGAAGCAAGGATCTAGAGAGGGAGAGAGTCTAATAGAAAGAAAAAATAATGCTATGTACATACTGGAGCTCATGACCACTAATAACCCTTTTCAGCTTGGGTAAAGTGTCTGCGGCTCGTTTTTACGGCCAGAAATAAGGCCAAGCAGAAGACACGTTCAATACCTTCTGGGAACCTGTCTGGAGAAAACTCTTCTGTGCTTTTCTCCTTGCCAGGAAATTCAGCAGGTGTTCAGAATGACTTCCAGTTATGTGACTTTACCACACAGGTGTTATAGTTGATTCTGATGAATGCAGGGTGTGCATTTCATCTTATGAAATGTTTATAGAATGATGGGCTGCATTTTTTGGCAGATTAATACTGAGCTCAACACCCGCGTTTGAGTCGCTCTCCAATTCAATTGCTTAATTCATCATAGTAAATACAGCACAGCTGCGAGGCCTTTTACACGCGCGATAATATTTTGCTGCGATTAGACAGGCACTGGCTATACACAGCTTTTAACGTACTTCTTTTTGAATCTTGATATTAACATGAATAATGTGATTGTATTTGACATAAACTGTCATTTGGCACAGCATTGCTCATCATAGCCTCAATGTTAAAATGTCAGCAGGTAACGTCTTAAATTAAACGGAAATCTTAGCGAAAATGAGTCTGTCGGTTACACTGATCTTCAAAATCATTTATAAATCACCCACTTAATGTGGGGCTTTAGTCAAAGGAACCAAAAGCAATCAATTCTTTCTTTCTGGATATTTCACAGTTTATTGAAAGTGATACACCATGGCATCGGGGAGAAAAAAAAAAAACTTTGTGTACAGCATACAGTATAAGACATGGTTTGATGTGCCAACTGAACTGTGCTTAAGTGGGCTCTTTTCCTCTGGGCCCACATTCCCTTGTTGCCCATTTTATTGAGGGTGATGAGTGTGTTTAGATGAGGTGCACATGCATGCAGCACAGGAATACACAACAAGGCTTTAAGCAAGATGAAAAGTGTGACTCTGTGATAAGTGCACATCGAGGAAACATTCATATTGCTTTTCCCTGGTGGTCGACATACCCTTGACAGAGGTGCCAATACATTCTAAATTATTTACACAGTCAGTTGCTACGTAATATCCTACCCTAAAACCTGCCTTTTCTTCTGCTTTTCATTTTTGGCCCATAGAGCAATGGCTGAGGGCTGAAGGTCTTAAGCTTTAAGAACTAAAAATTGATCAGTACTGTGAGGAGCGCATTTTCACTCCGCCAGGGACTCCCTTCACCCCGACACTGATTAGCATTTACAGTGCACAGTGGCCCTATGGCATTTGCAAATGTGATCTTTCTAGAAGGGCCTAGAGAGCTTCGGCTGCAAATGTTATTTCACACGTCTTCATCTATAAGGTTCAGGTGTGGTAGTGGTGGGGGTGGAACCTTTATTGACTGATATTGACTGATAAAATGAATGGAGCTTTCATCATTGGTGAAACATATACAGTGTGTGTGTGTGTGTGTGTGTGTGTGTGTGTGTGTGTGTGTGTGTGTGTGTATATATATATATATATATATATATATATATATATATATATATATATATATATATATATATATATACTGCTGGGCAGAAAGAAATGGCCCAAGCTTAAAAGGACAAAATATAAAAAAAATTATAATAATTTTTGAGCAGTGAATAAAACAAATAGACAAAGTATATTACTATGGAAATGCTGTTCCCAGTGATTTATTTACATGGTTAAAGCTTGTTGTAAACCTGCTGAAAGAAGATGGGTTTAGACATGAATTTTATGTCGAACATCTTTAAATCTAAGTGACTTTCTTTGTTTCTAGCTTTTCCCTAAAGAACTCACAGCAGCAAAAGTAAACAAGCAAATGCTGGCAGAGGAGGACCCAGGAGTGCATTTGCTAATTTTCCGACCTGATTATTAGATTTGTTTTTAAGACCATATCAAAAGCTTAATATTTTGGCAATATGGACTTAACCCACTTATTTAGCCCTCAAGTATACAGTATGTATGTATGTATGTATGTATGTATGTATGTATGTATGTATGTATGTATAAATAAGTAATGTATACTGTATATACATATAAAATAGAGGTAATTATTTTCAGTAGAGATTAATACATTATTCAGAATGAACATATAGTGTGTTTCCAATAGAAATAAAGATATAAACAAGAGACACACTGTTCCTTTTTACTTTGCAAGGTACAATGTTGGTCGGGGATTCACCAAAAAGAAAAACCTCTGGAAAAACCTCAATAACTTTGGCATTTAAGCTGAATACAGATACACATACAGATATTTGGAGCACTAAACAGATCTAAATACAAATAGTTGTATTGCCACATACCCCAAATCCTCTATAGCTATACAATTTCTATACAATTTATTGTAATAACAATTTATTGTTATTTCTATACAATTTATAGAGTTTGCAGATTAGCAGAATTAGAGCACAATGCTGGTTTAAAGTGGCACTAAAAATCACATTTTGAAACTATGAAAGTGAGACAATATTGTATAGGAAGAAAAAATACAAATGGAAATACTTATCTCTGATCATTTTCATTTATTTTTTTTCTCTCTTTTTTCCCTATTTGCAGGAGAGAAGATTTGACACGAGGACAAGACACTGCATAAACACCCAGTTCTAAACAGGAATAAAAAAGTTTGATTTTTTTTTTTTTATTATTATTATTTTTGAAACCACGTAGCCCCTCCTTCGTGGCTAATGACAAGAATACGATTTGAGGGCCTGAAGGACGGAGGCACGTGCTGAGGGAAAGAGTTTGTCTGCATCTTTGTGTTCTCACAGACCATGAGGCCATCAGCGCAGAGGAATCGACTTACAGTGGTCTGGCCTGGATGCCATGCCACCGGGCCGTGGATATGGTTGTTTTGTACAGTTTTGGCAATGGCACGGGCACAGAACTACTACCCTACAGTGAACACACATTATGGGAAGCTACGTGGTATGCGTGTTCCACTTCCCAGTGAGATCCTGGGCCCAGTGGACCAGTATTTGGGTGTTCCTTACGCCGCACCACCCGTGGCTGAGAAGCGGTTCCTTCCCCCTGAGCCGCCCTCGTCATGGTCAGGCATTAAGAACGCCACCCACTTTGCGCCTGTGTGCCCACAAAACATCCACAATGCCGTGCCTGAGATTATGATGCCCATCTGGTTCACTTTTAACTTGGATATAGTCGCCACGTATATACAGGAGCAAAATGAGGATTGTTTGTACCTCAACATATATGTGCCAACCGAGGATGGTGAGTGTGTTGGGTATACAGGAAAATACTTCCTTTTCACTTCTTCTTCTTCTTTGTCACCCTCTGTATTGTGTTTGACGCATGAATTGTCTGGCGCATGCTGTGTCCGTCCACCGTGTTACTACACCTTGACTTGATCTCCCATGATGTCATTTCATCAGCTCTTCCCTTCCATGCCACTGTTAATGGGTTCCTCTTTTGTGTCTTTCAAGATAAAGCCAAAGAATGTAATCAATCATGAAAAAGAAAAAAAAAAGCTCAGATTATAATCGGATATAAAGATTGGACTTAATGATCTCGGTGCACCTCCCTCTCCTCACTGTCTTGACTGTTCTGGGGGTTTAGAGATTAAAGAACAGCTTTCTTGATGTACATTGATTCTTTGTAGGGTTCGGTAAAAGATGGGAACACAAGAGGCCTGTAGCATCAGTCCTAGCCATGTAAGACCCGTTACTTTGCCTTTCCTCAATTCTTGCTGCCTTAATACTATATTTATGAGCTCTTTTAAAATATGCACTTTAAATATATATATATATATAATAGCATAAGGATAGCACAGGCAAGCTTAGGATGATCAAAATTAACATAATGTTTTTCCACATACACTTAAAATCTAGATGAACAAATTTCAAGGTCCATTTCCTAAAATAAGGAAAGGATCAAAATTAAATGGAAAATGGACATTAAACACATGCCCTTTTTGGATTAATTTCCATTTCAGATCTACAGGGGGGAAAAAATATTCTCTGCTTTGTAACACAAGCATTTTATGACATATTTGACACAATTGTAAAGGCATTGCAATAAGTTGACTTCATGGTTGTAACAGGTCTTATATAGAAGTGCATGCACAGTAAAACAAAAAGGCTTCCTGTGTCCCAACCTGCAGCAAATCTGTTTTACCATTTGTTTTAGAATTATGTACCTTTAAAAATACCCCAGCAAACCTTTTAAATACCTTTTTTTGTTGTTCTTGTGGTCGAAATTGACGGGAGGAAGGGAGATGGCGGGCTGAAACGATTTGATGCATGTGTCCTCCCGATTTTCTTCCAGAGACTTTTGTTATTTTGTAGTCTTTTATTCATTTCACAGTCAAAAGAATATCCAAGGAATGTGCCAGAAAACCCAACAAGAAAATATGTAGAAAAGGAGGTATGTAAACAAGCCATCATGGTGGAAGCAAAAAAACGAAGAGAGCGACCGGTACGTCCTCTCTAAAGTCAGCGCTGTAACTCCATCATCCCCGGAGTCGGAGCACTAATTCGGAACGGGCAACAAGGAAATTGAATGCAGATGAATTTTATGTCTGTTTGTTTTACAATGTTATAGATGAGCAAGCAGCAGAGTAATTGTGACTTCCAGTGAGTTTACATTTGTAAAGTGCATAATTGCTAGGTGTTGCTCACCTATTTCTGTTGATTTACACATGGTTGCTGTAATAATGAGTTGAATTTTAATGCTCCAGGGTCCTTCATGGTAATTTTATGCTTCAGAACATGTAGATACTGAAGCATTGTACAATATATTGACAAAAATATCTGGGACACCTGACCTTTCCAGCCATAGGTGGTTCTTCCCAAAAAAAACTTGCACAAAGTTGAAGGCACACACTGGTATAGGAGATCTATATAGGAAAATGCAGAATTGGATGTTCAGCAAGCACATACAAATCTTATGGTCAGGTGTCCACAAACTTTTGTCCGTATAGTGTATTAAGCATTTGTTATGGAAAAGTCAGTGTACTAATTAATCATAATACTCATCATAGTCTGTTTTAATTAATGGGTCCTCATTGTCAAGTTACCAAATTATTTTATATTTCAAATTAGCCATAATACATGATGAATAAGAAATAATCTATATATTACATAGTATTAATTGATGGTCAACCATATACGTAAAGCTTGTTCCCGTAAGTGTTTTGTCATTTTAATGCTAATGTGTGCACAATATTAACTTGACATACAGTAATAATTTTACATTCATGGCATTTTGGCAGATGCCCTTATCCAGAGCAACTTACAACTGAGCAGGGGAAGGTTAAAGCCTTGCTCAGGTGCCCAGCAGTGGCAGCGGGATTTGAACTTGTGACCTTCCAAGCCAAAGTCCAATGCCTTAACCACTGAGCTACCACATCCCTAATCATGGTTCTATACAATACAATAGTAAGGTTTTTAAAGTAAAGGTTAATTTGACATACACAGTGTGTCAAAAATTACATTCAGCTAGTGAGGAAATTTTATGTTTTGTAAAGCCAGAGGAGGAAACAACAAAAAAAAAGGATTTTTTTTTTTCCCATGTACTATTTTTTTTACAAGCCATAGCATCTTTCACCCATGCATAATTAACTGTCAGGTATAATCCAAAGTGAAGGCGACAAGACACATAAAAAAAAATATAATAAAAATAATTAACACACAAATGATATGCATAAATGAAAATCTTTTTATAGGCTCTCTTTGAATCCTTTCGTTTATCAGAGGTAAAAATGTGGCTCCAATTCCGGATATAAAAACAACTTTACCTAGTGTTTTGATAATCAAGCTTTTTTTCTTTTTTTTTTTTTCTTTTTTTTTTTCTTTTTTTTTTAAAGAAAGTGATGGCATTAGTTCAATCTGCAAAAACTTATAAAAATGTAATACCTGGCCTTTGGTCTTATTAATTTGCGTGTACAATTGCTATTCCCCAAGTGACTTTCAGGCTCTGTAAATCACACTTCTGCTGCAAAATGAATAGATGTGCCTAGGCACTGCCTTGAATTTCACAAGATATGCTAGTTTGCTTATTTAAAAGACTCAATCCTCTGTATAATATGTCACTTTAGCTGTTTTTGGTAGGTGTTATGAAGTGATGACATGTTTTTGCACACAAATTTTTAATAAATAAGGACCGCAGTTTATTGGGTAGGCCATAATCTGGCAACTATATTTAGCATATATTAGCATGATGCATGATGAGTAAAAGAATTATTTTTCTGTTAAATCATTTCATGTCTTCAGACAAAATAAGAGAAGATGCATGTTAGAAAATGGCTGTATATAGATATAGGCTAAAAAAAAAAAGACAAAAATGTTACTACTAAAAGTCCAAGAAGCCACTTTGAACTCATTGAACTATAACAATACAGTGACGAAAAAAGTCTTGCTGCCTTCCATTACTATTGCTTTTTGTAGAAGTGCAAGCCATAAAAATGACTGAATAAGTTCATCCAGATGCAATAGCTCTAATTATAAATATATTAGAATCCCACAGAGATTTCAGCACAGATCTAATGTTATCTTTTGTAACTCTTTACTCTTTGGTGCAATTTGTGTAGTCAGGGGAGGACAATGCAGTCACACTCAGGTGCAGACCAAAATAACTGGGCAGCGACTATCTGAGCGAGGTGATCTCAGTCCACTTCCGCATGAACACGAGTACAACTGCAGTGAGAAAGTGAGTCAACCTCGAAGAGATCAAACCTCAGGAAGTGAAGCAAAAATGCTGTATATTTTGGGGTGGAGGTCATAAGACTCAGGACAAAGCAAGAGCACTGAAGATGTATATTGTGTTCTGGGTATTTGGTCAGATAAACCAAAAAAGACAATAAAGTGAACCAAACATCACACAAACTGAAAGCATCGATTTCAATCTCAGTAAATAGAGCCTAAAGACCCTTCATTATTATTTGGCTACCATGCAGTGCAGGCATTATGTTTTCGACTTCTTGTGCATCCATCTGTCTGTGCATTCGTCCATCCTAGTGCTTTTAGGCTTGAAATGGAATTTTCATTGTAATTAGCAGATGAGTTTATTTTTTACTCGCTGACTCCAAACATGGTCATGGTCAAATTTTAGAAGTTTTTTTTTCATCAATTGCATCTTCCACATTTGAATTTAATGGATACAAATTAGTAACAAGAAGGTCAGGACCTGGTGGTTGGTGACACAGACATTAACATCGACTCCACAAGTGTCAAGCTGTACTTGTATGGTTTGGTAACAGATTGACTTATCTTTTTACATGTTTTATTGCTGCAAAATATAAACAGATATATCTTATTTACACCACATAATGGGAACAATAATGTGCAATTTTTTGTTTTTTTCCCAGAATGGTTAATAATCCTCAATAATAATAAACAAATAAATAAATAATAATAAAAAATATATATATATATATATATTTTTGTGGAAATCCAAATCTTGTCCTTGTGCATTGTAAGTCTAAAGAACCTTTACTGGCATGTTTATTTTTAAGAATGCCGGATAGTAAGCTGAAAGTTATAGGGCATTTTTACTGTCATATAAAACAAGATCGTTAACAGTATATTGGAGGGTTTTTTTTCAGGATTTTTTTTCTGTATAAAAAGATGCTTCTGCTGCACTTCCAATGGCAGTTTAGCTGCTGAAAGAAGATGAAAACAAAGTGTTTTCTAGCAAAGTTCTTCTTCTTTGATTTAATTTGATTTGATAGAGCGATCACAGACATTCATTTATCTTAGCTTGTGAGATATTTTATATAGTATTACAAGATGTAGATGTCACTGAAGCTGACTCGGCCAAAAACGCCAATGTAAGTGTAACTGATGACTGAAATGTAGACTCCCAGCCTTCTGAATTCAGTTTATTAAAGGGATTCATCTGCGAGTGACACCGCAGTTGATTAATTGTCACATCAAAGGGATCTGTGAAGATCTCTCAATCAGCAATTTGAAAGTTGGAAAAATTGTTAGAGAGTGATATGTTCGATGAATTTCTGAGCAGTGTTGTTTTCCTAAACCAATTTTAACTCGCACAGACGAGCCTTGAGGGCTCTGAAATCTCAAAATAATCATCCGTTAAAGAAAAGAAAGTTTGTGTTCATTTACATCTATTTGGCAGTGTTAACTGCATTATGGAACAGTGTTTACTTCTGTTAGATTTGAGTAATACAATCTGGCATGTCTACCCCAAGGCGCCAAACAGTACATTTTCAACAATTTTTTTAAGGTGAAAAGACTAAAAGAGAACCGAATCATTTGGGTGAAAATGGATGTGATTGCATTCATGACTATTATGCTCAATTCCTATTGCCTAACATTTAACAAACATGCAATCTCAGTTTAATGTGAAGAAATTTCTGTAGAAAATGATTCACATTGTCCTAATTAAAGCCATAGAAATGTTATAAAAAGCGTGTTTCAGAAATCTTACACGTACACATGAGCAGGGCTGAACAGGACGCTGAAGATCCCTGTTGATCGAGTCACAAAAAATTCAGACATGGCTTATTAAAGTGTTGGGAAAGAAATAAAAACGCATTGATGAGTTGTCAGCTGCAAATGAGCATTAAAAAAAGGCCATTGAGAAGAATTTGAGGAAAGTTATTACTCGAGAAGAGTCTGCAAAAACTGCAAATCTGGAACGATCAAGGCAATGATTACAGGATCATTAGAGAAAACAATTGGCAGAGATGTGCTGTACAAGGATTTCTTTTCCCTGGAATCTAAATGTGATCCACTGCATCTTGTTCGATAATGAGCAGGGAAAATGACCTCATTTACCCTCCAGCTTATGTCCAGACTGGTTCGCAATTAGGACTATTTTATACCTATTAGTCTGTGTTCTGAGTTTAAAATCTAGAGTTTTATTTGGCTGGTTGCTTCAGCTTCTTTTACTTCTTCTGCTTCTTGAAAAATGAAAACACACTCACAATCAATCACTCACAGGTCAGAAAATGGTGAGAAAAATACTGTTAATAAACCCTTATCAAGTACATGTAGGGATCATAAAATATTACCTGAGCACAGAGAACACAGAGCCTTGCTATATTACAAAAAAATGTAAAAACATTCAATTTATTATATTGAAAGATTTTGTATTGTGCCTACTGTTTACTTTCTGGTTTTGTTCATTTGGCTTCTACATGTATGTTGGCTCAGTTCACACCTACAAAAATAAATGCAGGTTTGATTCACTTCCTGCAGTTGCATCGATTCAGATTCCGTGATCATCTCATTCTAATGCTCCTGGGTCGATTTAGTCTCCTCCTGAGTACTACTACTGAGTTCTCACACGCATAAAGCAGAATGGTCCCCCATTTTTTTTATGCGTGTGAGAACTCAGTAGTCGTTGAATCGAACAAGAGTTTGATTCAAACACCGAATATGTGTACAGGTGTACATTGGTGTGGAAAATAGAATGAATGCATGTCTGATGATTGCCATTGCGATCCAGACACCAGCACACAACTGCATGGAAAAAATAAAAACAGATTAATGACGCAGGGAAGAACATTTCCCAATGTGTTACTGCTTAAAGACGGTTTAAGAAAAGCAACATTGCTGATCAAAATTAAAGGGGCCATGATACAGCACAGAGGGTTTTGCTAAAGGCCCCAAGAGCAGCATTTTAGCAATACTGGTGCTTGAATCTGCCAATCAGTAAACCAGAGCCTTAACAACTGAGCTATGACTTACCTTACAAATGCACAAGTAATTCTAGTTCAGTCCTCACTACAACTAATGTAGATTTCAGGAAAGATTAGCTATAAATGGAAAAAATATTCTCAGTAGCCACCATAGTGTGGTGTAATTTTGGGTTAAAATGTAAGATACAGTAAGTACAGTAACTTACACTTTGGAAGATAAGATGCAGCTTTGCAAGTGATCATATTTCAACTGTTACACATTTGTAGCTCAGAAGATTAAGATTTTAACATGTAGTTGTTTTTAAGGAGTTTTTCTTTCTCTAAAATCTGCTGTAAGTTATCCTTAATTGTAGTAATAAATCTCTGGCCCAGTGTACATTTTTATAAAAGCTAAAATATTACTGTAATCACTAACTATTACAATTGTTACATTATTTTAATTAATGATTTATTTGTGGTGATTGTGACCAAATATTAACCTTTTTTTTGAAACTGCTAAATATCTGATAAATAATAATAAACTTTTTATACTTACTTTTTTATAATTACCTTGTTTTTTTTTTCTTTTTTCTTTGTGACTGAAATTAGGAGATAATAACCTCAAGTTGTAACCAGTACAAACAATATGTGCTGTTTGCTTGGTAATTTAGAAATTAAAATTAATGATAATAATAACCAAAGTATGTGATTACTTTAATGACAGGTCAGCGAAAGGCATCAAAAGCATAATGTATTGCAAACAAGGCTGTGATTATCATTATTGTATTTTTTTTTTCTCTTTGTAGACCCTGATCTTTTTGATCCGCTGAAAGAAGTGCTTTATTGGTTTCTGCACACAAACGTGTAATCTCATGTAAATTCTTTGAAATTAGCATGATGTAAAACCAGCAGGAAACCGTTGCCAAGCAACAATAACTCATCTCTCCAAGCCTGTTGATCGCCCTTTCGAATCCTCTGTCAATCTACTCCGCTCTGAAGACTCGCAAAGAAAAACAAAAAGCTGAAACCTGTTGTTAGAAATATCGCTTTGTTTAAGCTGAAAAAGAGACAAGAGAAAAAAAAAAAACCCTGCAATCTGCACTTTGCTCGAGTACAATCACACCAGTAATGATAGGTTTGTAGTGAGTAAACTACACTGAAGTTCATCTAATCACTTCTTTCTTGCAATGTTCAGCTCTACACACAGTAGTGTTTGCCATCCTGCTCATCAGAGATAGGGCTGAAAGCTTGGAAGGTGTGATTATGATGAATCACATGTTCCTTTAGGCATAAATCAGTCTCACATTTCATTCAAATGTGTGGTTTGTAAAGGCAGGACAAGAGTGGATAAACTCACGAGAATTTGAAAATGGCTGGCTAGAACAGCTGGCTAGAACAAGTAACTGATGAGTAAAACAACACTTAACAAATGAGGTAATTGCTTAAGTTTTTAAAAAAGCATGATAAGGCTTCACACTATAAATGGTTATTCTCGTTACTATGGGGTTTTCTCGTAATTAGAGGTTAATCTCAACATATCAAATATGAATATTTTTAGCAAACGTTTTGTTATATAAAGTTCTTAACTTATAAATAATTTTGTTTATTTCTTAGCTCAAACACATGGTTACTGCCATGTTACTTTAAGCAAGATCACTAATGTGATTTAATAGAAATTTTTTATTTTTTTTTATTAATCTTAAAAGTCATTAGACTGAAACAAAGCACATGCAAAACACAAAGTAAAAAAAATTCATAACATATTTATTCATACATAAGTAATACATCATTTATAATTTAAGATTGAACTTTATGATTGTTGACAATAACAAGGTACTTATGTTTGTAGATTAAATTGAGAGTTTGTCCCACGTAAGAGGTTTTAGGTCATATGGTGTCATTTTCAGTAAGGGAAACTCAGTGTGAGGTCCTCTGTTTTTTTTTTGTTTTGTTTTGTTTTTTTATGCTGCACTGTGGGGGGTTTTTTAGGGTGCAGAAGGTTACACATTTGAGACTCCCTGATCAGTGCTCTGAGTACTGAAAAATGAACTGATTCACTCTCTGAAATGGCAGTAAACCCCTAGACACACTAATTTAGGGTGATAACTTACACAATGCAATGTGATAAGTGTGTAAAGAAGTATACATAATTGTACAGGATGTCTTTAGTAGCATTACATTTCCCCTTTACTTGAACTAGGAGATCCGATCCTGTTCCAGCATGACAATGCCCTTGCGCACAAAGCGAGCTCCATGAAGATATGATTTAAATGATTTAGAGTGAAAGATACTGAGTAGTCTGCTTTAAAGTTTAGACATTACCTATATGAACACCTTAAATAAATTGGAAAGCTGACTGTACCCCAGGCTTCCTTACCCTTTACCAATACTGTACCTGACTTTCCTGGCTGGCAAAAATGTAATGTTTTTGTGTAGCAAAAGTCGTGGTCACACTTAAATATTAATAAAAAAACTCTTGCTTGTGCATAGACCAAGGCTTTAAACCGAGTCTATACATACATTTTCCTCTTGCATTTGTGATTTACTTCGATATTGTTCAAGCTACATTAACACAGCAGGACTTTTTGTCGCAGGTTTGCCACACACCCAAATAAACAGTTCCCAGTCTATTTTCTTGACATTTTATAACTTTTTAAAGTATTAAAATCATTCAGCTTTTAAAGCCATTGTAATATGCAAATCACAATATATGTACATTTGTAATATTTATTTCATTTCAATATAACATGCAGCCCTTATATTAGGGTAATCAGTCAATCAGAAGTGGGGTGGAAATACAAGTAAGCAAAAGCATTTTATATGAACCGAAGCAATAAAAAATGACACAAGAGCAACGCTTTGTCATGCTGGGAAACATGCCATGCTGCGAGAATTCGTGACAGTCATTCTGTCAAGCTCCTTGTCAAAAACTTCTCTTGCTAAGAACAATATCTTTCTAATGTATTGCAGCACGCTTGCCATGTCTGAGTGAGTATATTAAAATATTTCTGAAACGACATTACCCTTTAGCGGTGCCTGGGAGCCCTGTTTTCCTCATGATCGCTTGTCTTGAGAATTATTTATCCATTTAAGTTAATTACTACAGCAAAAGTGTGATCTCCAGTGTGCTGTTAAAGATTGCATTAATAACGCTGTTTAAAATGCAGGGTTGATATTTATTGCACTTGCACTCCTTCTTTTCTCATTTTTTTGCCACATAAGCATTGAATTTTACAGGAATCTCTTCAGGGAGATATTCTTCTTATGTTTCATGTGAGAGCTAGACACAAAAAAAGAAGCCTTATTAGCTCAGAAACCTATTTAAGAGTTTATGCGTCTGAACATTTCGTGAATGGTTTGAGAGAGGGGGACTCGGCAGCATCAGAGCACAGATCTGATTTACATAGCAATTAGCACAAGGGCCGTGAAAAAGCCTTTCTTTAGAAAACACTGAATGTTAGGAGCTTAAAAGCGAACATTGCGATCGGAGAAGGAAAAAAAATTGTCATCCTGCAGCAGATCGCTACAGATTGCTAGTGTGATGAACATGGCAATATGTGCTAGCCCGAGCAATAACATGGCATACAATTGGGAGATTTTGAAAAGCTTGCTTCTATAAAGCTATAGAGGAAAGCTGTAAGTGAGGTTGAATACAGGTTGTGTGTATGTATGCGCAGGGCAGAGACTCTATAAGCAATACAGTGGTAGCTAAAACGAATCCGGATGTCCCCTTCATTTGATAAGGACCAGCTCTGTTAAATGTGTTGCAAACCAAGTCCTGGCAGGAGCTTTGCGTTCGACACTGGCGCCTCATTCATTTTGACTTGAAATGCAAGACACAGCTTGGCCAGGAAGTTCCCATTCAGTTCCCCCCTGCTGCTCATATACTGGCCCAGTATATCTCTTTGCTAACGGACTAGCCTCCAAATAGCTTTTGTCGCTAGTCCCCATAGAAATGCAGAGGACTGGTTTCAAGACAGCTGAAAAAGAAAGATAGAAATGGTGTAGGCCAATCTAGTCTCACAGGGTTTTTTCTTCCATTTCGCATTGTTTCTTAGTTTCTAGTTTTCTCTCCTCCTTTCAGAAACATACAGTAGGATCTTAAAATAAAATCATTATTAAATTTTCACAGGTTTTTATTTGTTTTTGCAGTTTCGATCCTTATTAAAGCGCTAGTTATTGGAATAATGAGACGCTGTTAATTTTTAGACCAGCTCTGTCTGGCCTGCTGCTAGTACCCAATAGCATATTGCAGGTCTCTTAATGTTGCGCATACCGTCAATCTGTCCGATAGCCTTTGGGTAAAAAAAAAACTGCTTGTTTTGTTCCTGAGTAGTGTTGTGAACTTTGGCTCACCTTTTCTTTTTGAAATTGCAATCCTCTTTATCTCTAAGTGCCTCTTTTTTTTTTTTGCGTGCTCTCAAATCCATTCGCTTCAAGTTACGCATTAAACTTTCAGTGTCTTGAACTGACAGGAATTTATCATAGGAGCAGAAGGCAAGCTTTGGAAAGGAGTGAACGAGGGAGCCACTAGAGAATTGGAGATAGAGTCTGTAAAGTGAAGAACGCTGAATCGTTATTAGGCAGCATTTCGCCGGTGAAAACCCAATGAATGTTTTCAGGTTTTCAGGGGATCTTCCAATCAGTTATCACCCTGACACGCTGTATTTCTCCTTTGTCAAAGCAAGTGCACTTCCCATCGGGTGCTTAGCTGATATCGAGCGCATCATCAGTCCAGTGTGTTGGAGGTCACAGGGAGGAGAGAGAGAGAGAGAGAACAGGAGAGAGAGAGAGAGAGAGAGAGAGAGAGAGAGCATATCTTCTGCGCTCTCCACCACAGGCCGTGATGGGTTGCTGCTCACAGAGGTTAATATCAGAGTGTATTTGGAGGGCGGCTTGCTGGCATCGTGTCCTAGAGTAATCCGTCTTTCTGATCAGCAAAATGGATCTCGCCCAGTTATATACACGCCTCAACACTATTTTCAGTGGCTCAGCTGTGGCAAAGTCGAAAGGGCCTTTTTACACAAAAATATAGGTATTATTCATTTAATACGTACAGAAAAAAATACATGCTGTATCTGGTGTGCAAATGTGTTTACTTTAGATCACACTTTTAATGACATAAGAACAATGAAACATTCACTCAGTAAAAAAATATGTGTGGAGTGCAGAAAAAGCAGTCTGAATCGACCTTAACAGCTTGATTTTTATATGGCTGTATATGGCATCTTCAAATGTCGATATCAGCCAGGCTATGAATTCATCACACAGTGTATCCAAAAGTCTAATTTCACTTAAAAAAAAAAACGACATATTTTCATTTTAAGTTGAACGGTTTCTGCACACACACACACACACACACACACACACACACACACACACACACACACACACACACACATACCTATACCGGCATGCATACAAAATGACATCCTGTTTGAATGAAAAAAGATACAAAAAAAGATACAAAATAAAAAAGACAAGTAGGAATCATATATACATACAGTATATATTAGAATGTGCCACATTTCTTTAATCATATAGAATTGTTTTAACTGTGAATGCTTTTAAAAGTGCAATTCATCAGTAGCATGATACAGTATATGATAAATGAGATCCATTTACTTTTGATGCAGTGATACCTGTAGAGCCAGAATGCCACAAATATTTGTTTTGCCTCTTTTAAAGTCCAGCCTTAGGAAATACATATGCAATTACACTACTCTGAAATACATTAATGAATTTTTATTTTTCTATACAGTAAGTAAGAAAAGACCAAACATGAAATGCTAATAGTTCTTAATAATATGGAATTTATGCTTTTAAACTTGATTATTTCTTATTCATTTGAAATTCTTCTCATGTCCTCATTATTTAAAGCTAGGTTGTTGTTTGTAGATGACGCTTGGTGTCTCTGACACGCACACGCACACACACACACACACACACACACACACACACACACACACACACACACACACAAAGGAACAAAATGACTAAGAAGTAGTTCTACTGCTATTATCAATTCTCTAACTTCTATTAATGAGCGACTGTGCAAATATATCGATGCTGTTGGTAAACCAGCAGACTGAGTCATAATATGTGATATAATTAGCTGACATCTCCGTTCATCATGACGAGAGGTTATAATTGCAGGACATAATTATAAACAGACTATGATGAGTGCTTGTAAATGAGACTGTAATGGAGCAGTTCAAATTCAACTGGGAAAAAATAAATACATTAATTAATAACATATTTAAAGCTACATCCTTTAAAAAAAAAAAGAGAGTCTGCTTTTCATTTATTATTTATATTTGAAATGAATATTATATACATTACACTATATGCATTGTTCATTTATTTATTAATTTATTTATTTATTGTAAATACTACGCCTTTTCTCTGAGACTGGATGGTTTTATTTTATAATTATTATAATTTTTTAATGATAATCTAAATCTCTCTGTATAGATAGTGTGCCTTGTACTGTAGAACTCCCACAACAGGTAGCTTGCAACATTTCCTGATGATATTTATGTACGTGAGGCCAAGTTAAAGTTTTTTGGAAAATATATATATTTTTGGAATGATTATTTTTGTAGTCAAATTTAAATTGAAACTTGTGCCAAAATATCTTAATATTTTAAATATTTCTGCAAGTCGAAAATGTATTTAGTTTAGTTAGAATAAGCATGATAAAAAAGTGAATTATGAAATAATGATTCATTTGTTTTTCAAAAAATTGTTGTGTATAATTTTTAGAAATGTAACTGTGCATATTTTTGTAGTATCTTTCATTCAATATGTGAAAGACAAACCTAATGAGAAGGTTTAGCCTTATAAAAGGTTTAGCATTTTAAAAAGCCTTAGTTAATGTAAAAAAAGGTTTTTCACATCATATATAATAGATTTGTTCTTTAAGGAACACTCCAGCCTAAAACACTCACAAATATTTGTGGAGAAAGCAAACATTGGACTCCATAATGCAGTGCAGGTATACAGAAAAAATGTGCCTCATCAATTAGCATGATGGCTAATGGATTGTGGTGTTTGCATAACAGATTTCGTTTTGGGAGCTGATCTCTTTCAGTGGGGTATATATATAGTATATGTAGAGTTAGATTTGGTACAAAATAAATCTATTTGAAAATCAAATAATAATAGTAAAAACTTTTTTGTATAAAGTATAGGTTTAACCTCTTATTAGGTTTGTCTAATGTAATATGACTTATGTGTGTATTTTTTAAATGACTATGTATATGAAATGCACATAAAACACTATCTAAAATCAAATACATGATTCAGTTTTATAGTACATTTGTAACAGGTTTCAAAATGTCCATTTCTTGCTGGTTGTACTATTGTGAATTGTTTTGTGCCTCTTTGTGTCTTTTCCTGATTTATATTTTTATAGGGGCCCATGCTAAAAAACAGGGTGAAGATTTAGCAGATAATGACGGCGATGAAGACGAAGGTATTCTTTTTGGTGATGCAGGCAGTAGCATGTGTTCGAATTTGGGATTTTATTTTCTCTCTCCAAGTTTAGTTTGAATTAAATCTTTGGTATATACTTATATATTTTTCTCATTTTCATTACCCAGTACATCAAGATGTGTTTGAGAGTGAGTGTGAATGAATGGATTTTTGTTTTGTTTGAGTTTGTCTTCGAAGGATTTGCTGTTTAAGCAGTTGCTCAAATATTTAAAAATATACTTAAAGCAAAACTTTCTAATCATGAGATAATTGAGGCAACTCAAATGGATATGTCTTTATACTGAAAAGCCATATAAAGTGTGTCAGAAGATCTAATTAACCGTGTTTAACATAAAGTTTGCTGTTGGTATAAAGAAGAATAAAATATCCTTAAAATTGTAGGGTACTGTTTTAGCTGACATCTTACTCTATAAAAGTAATACTCATGTCAATATACTGTAGTCAACAATTTAGACTGACAAATGTATCTAACATTGAATGTGCTATCTGATAGTGTTAATATACTCAGTCAAGGATTACTTTATTAGGAACAGCTGCTTATTCAAGCAATCATCCAATCAACCAATCATTTTGCAGCAAATGTATAGCATTATATCACGAAGCTACAAAAAATCTGAAATAAACTCCTTGATTCTTCATCCCCACTGAGACAAAGAGAGACACTAAATGAATTACATAAATGACACAGGATAAGGATTTTCCCCTCACTTAAACTAGGAGATCCAAACCTGTTCCAGCATGACAATGCCTCTGTGCACAAAGCCATCTCCCTAAAGATATGGTTTACATGAATTGGAGTGGAAGATCTTTTGAAGCTCTATAAATCTATCAAGCTCTGACCTCATCCCTATTTGAACACTTTTGGGATGAGTTGGGACCCTGACTGCACCCCAGGCTTCCTCACCTAATATTTTTTAATGTTCTTCTGGCTGAATGAGCAAAATTCCAGTAGGACATCTTCCAAAAAGAGTGGAGGATATTATAACATTAAATAAACAGTAAATATGAATTGAAAGAATATATGAATCTTATAGTCAGATGTCATCAAACATTTGTACATATATGTTGTCCACCTCTGAAACTGGACTTCTAAAGATTGGAAAGATTGGAAAAATCCTAAATGTATGCCCAAACCAGTCTGGACATTCTCTTCACTACCTATCTTGTCAGTATGGAATATTGCCTGTGGAAATTCTGCTCAGTGCATTATTTTTTCACACCATTCTCTTTAAACTCTAGAGATGCATGTGCATGTCGGCATTTTCTGAAATACTCAGACCTTTTCTATCACCAACATCAGAGTTTCTGACACCACATTTCTACTCTTTAAATGTATCTGCATATATGTATACATTTTGTTGCTGCCACATGATTGGTTGACTGAAAAATTACATGATTGAGCAGATATATTGGTCTTCTTTTGTGCTGTTTACATACTGCATGCTGTGTGTAAGTTTAAGGTTCAGATTTGAAAACAGCACTACAGTCGTTAGGAAAAAAGAAAGGAAAGACCCGCCATCAATTTTACATTTTAATAAAAATAAGCCCAAGCCTAAATAGCATTTGTTCAGTCATCACCGAATTCTATGCGGAAAACAAAATAACCTTCCATTATGATATGTCATGTAGCATTTGACAAGAGCAATAATAATGATCCCTAGTTTGACGTATTTTCTGCATAAAATGAGCTGTAGGATCGAGAAACACAACAAAAATATTATATCGTGATACTTGAAGACATTCCTCTAATATACGGTGTGTATCATGCTAATGTGTGAACTGTAGGTTTTTTAACAGCCACAGAATGCTTTTGATCATGCTTTAAGTCCAAGGGCAACGAAATGAGCTTTTTAACGAATCTTGCAATTTCTTTAACTTGGGAAGAATTTTGCCACATGGAAACTGGGTCAGAAAAGACTTCCAGCTGCAAGATTGATAGCCAGCCATAATTATAAATGGGCCAAACTAGAAACATGCTCTCTGATGTGATTATTCTTCTGATAGGAAAGGGTCGCTGGAGTAATACAGGGAGATGAGCAGAAATAGCCTACCAGCTGTAATTACATCTTGAATAATTTGTTGTTTATTAAGTTGGCATTGCTTTAAAAGTGGTTTTTTTTTATTATTGAAGGTGTGATACGGTATGTCTTCTAGTACAGTAGGTGCTTTTAGTTCTCAAAATTCATTTCATCAAATCTGGTGAACTGATATTGTGTGCTGTGGATTTAGCTTATCATATAAGCTGTCATTATAAGTGAAATGCCTCTGATGGCAGTGACAATGATTTATGCTATACAGCAAGATCGAAGTGGTAAAAAAAAAATAATAATAATCATCACTGCCCTGCAGATAGTGTATGATGCTGGCTTTTATAATGTATGTTTTTATCATTTGATTTTTGTCATCTTTTTAAGACCATTTGGATGTGCATATATTACAGTAGATACTGTACGGCAGGTGCAGTAGAAAGAAGGTTTTAGATGACACTAGAAATTTGTATGGTTTTATTCCAGCATGATGTAGTGCAGTTCTGCATTACATGATGCCATTGTGACTGTTAAAGCATGATATCATAGCAGACTTTGTAGAGTAAGTTGCAGGCAGTTAACTGCAAGAGCTGAAGAGTTGCCAGAGGATTAACAGCAAAGAAAGAACGAAAAATATAAAAAAATCTAAAAGTTGTCGTTCAGCTATAGCATTGTTCAATTTTAGTGTTTATCTTGGGATATGCAGAGCTCAGGATGGATATCTGGTGAGATTAGAAAAGGGGAAGTATTCTTTCCATGCCACAGTGAACAGCTTAAAGCTGCAGAATCTATTTGCAAGCCCAGTCAATGCTGTTCTGTTGCTAGCTTGTCCTTTTCCCGGATTACTCAGGTGAGTTTTATGCTCGGCAGTAAACTGCAATACTGTATTGCGCATTGACATTGTGTGCTCTTTTTAAGCACCCCATACTTTGGCTTGTTTATTTTATTTTTTTCAGCCATAGCACGGTTTGTCAGTCTCAGCCCAATGCTTTTTTCTGCACCAGCAGCCAAAAACATTTTCTTTTGGCGTATTCATGTGTGTGACTGAAAGAGACCTATTAAAGAAGCATGAAGGATTAGCTATGGTGTTAATAGATACAGAATCGGCTTGTCTTCCCTGCAGAGGCTGAGGCAGAGGTCATGTACTGAAGCATGTCTCAGCATTCTGTGTCAGGGGATGTAGGAGATTCCCCAAAGACAGGTTTGGTCTAAAGTGCTTGCATTAGATTTACAATTGGTCTGACCAGACAGTTCCATTGCTGCCTTGTGCAAAGATATGGCGCCTGAGGCTGCCCTCTGTGAAAATCCACTTGGCCAAGGATAGTCTAGTGGTGCGCTCAAATGGCAAAGTGTCATGCCAGATGCTTTACCACCTGGCCTGGAGGCTAATTCCACTGCCAGAGCAGTAGGATGCGAAAGCAAGGCATGGATACGCTGCTGGGGTTGAATATAGGTGCTTTAGGTAGGCTTGTTCTTTCTCGTTTTTTGCACTGCAAACCAATTGGCCTGTATTTATTGCCTAATGCACAGTGTTATCTCTTAACAATTGCCCCTAGAGACAGGACTATAGGCAAAAATAATTTGTAAACATAGTTGCTAATAAATACGCTGAAAATAAAACACCAAAAACATGAGCCCAAAGCTGAGCGCCGGTGACATTAATGTGTTTGGAATGATTATTTACCTTGTTTATTTTGTTGCCGTATTTTATTATCTCCTTTAAAGTAATTGAATACAGACCTACTACTTTTATTGTTAGCTCCCCTAAAAGTGATAATTGAATAGAGAAGGCTACAAATCCGTTTTGATGCTTTAATAGCCCTGAAATGATTTTTTTCAGGCATTGTATCAGTTATTTCTTGGAAGCAGCTGGCACTATAAATAACCGTTCAAGATTTCTTTTAAAATTGCCACAGAGCATGAAATGCCACAAACGGCTTACTTTAAACACTCATGTCCTGCTCAATGCTAAGCAGTGGATGACCCAACTTTATGCGATACAGCTGGATGCTCTGCAACAGTGGACCATCCTGCACTTAGGCTTTCATCAGCTTGGAAGATATTATGTACACTTCAACCCCTGTATCTCCCTCTGTTTTATATAATCTTTGTACTTCAGCAGACAGTACCCACCATCTTGCAATCTACTTAGCCAAAGTGTTGTCATCTCCATTCAGCAGACGCTTCATCTTCTGCTCATTTGGCAGACTGGAAAAAAGTGTACTGCAAACCTGTTTCGGGTGGCCCCTTATCCACTTAGAGCTCTTAACAGTCACTGAAGTCTGTCGCAACCCAGGGAATTTGTTATTCCGGAAGGCCCTGCAGAAATCAGGCTAGCTCCGGGGTGCACTGTGTCATCCTTGTCATGGTTGAGGCATATTTAGGAACGGTGGAGGTTCTAAATCACAGCAAGTGAACAAGGCAACGCGAATGATGAATGGTGGCCCTGTTAGTCAGAGGCATGCACCTTTGCCTGGCCTCTCCCATTTTATGGAAATAGATCTGCAACTGTTTGGCTCAGTGAGCCATGCTCCCTAATGAGGACAAAGAACGCCTGGTTTTGACTCTCTCCACCTGTCTCGCTATTAGAATTGATTCTATTGACTTCCAGCTGTCAGTCAGCATGGCTTCAATAGAAAATGGAACAGTTTATGCGCATTTCCTGCTGTCATGAGAGGAAAGATCAACTCGAGCCTTCATGACTCAAACGTAGAGCTTTAAAAGGGCTTATTTGGCTATTTATGCTAAAGCTCTGAAAAGATATTTCCTCCAGGAGGTAAATATGTATTATCCAATACAGTTTTATTGGTTTTAAGGAGGCAGTACAGATGTGTTTGGTGTTATTCTAATATTGAATCTGTAAGAGAGTGCATTGGATGTGAGAAGAGGCTGTTTCTACTATGCATCGTTCTTTCCCTCCCTCTTTTTCTTTCACTCTCTCTTTCTCTGCTACCAAAGGCCAGGCTTCAAAAGAGCACATCAAACCACCTGCCTGTGCGCTTAGCAACATTATATTTCATGCACAAACGCCACGGCCATAGCCTGAAGAAGCCGTCTTCTTCAAAGGTCACTTTCTCCCATCTTGTTCAGGAGCCGCAATGTCAAAATCTGACAAAATTTCCAAAAGAAATGGGCACACATACAGGCACGGCTGCAGTGAATTAATAGCTCAGTACACATCATTTCTCAATGTCCATGCTTTTCGAAGGGGGTTGAGCATTGCAAAGTTGTGATTATGGACTTGTCATTTGCGTCACGTGTGACGTAATTCGCATTGACGGTGGCTGCATGCATTCCGTCAAAATCAACTCTCGTCAACCAGATCACCCGTCGTCAAAGGCGCTCATTGCTCACACCGAGCCATTCGGCTCCTACGGAGTGACACTGCTGACACCATGCAAAGTGGCCCGGTGAAATTAATGAGGGCTGGAGAACAGGCTGAGTGACAGCGCTGTGGGCTTGGGGATGACTTACTTCACTTGTGGATTCACTAATCACCAGATGGCAAAAGTTGGATATCAGGGCCACAGTCTCATCTATGTTGAAGGAATGTCTTCAGAATCATGCAAGTTGTCTATTAATGTCAAGCGGAAACAGTATTCCCAAAGTTCTCATATGTAAAGTTTCTTAAAATATCTTTAGATTTTGACGCATGACCTCTGCTTTGAAAGATATATAAGCATTTGTGTGTGTGTGTGTATGTGTGTGTGTGTGTGTGTGTGTCTGTCTTCACCTTCCATAATGGGTCCCCTCTACATATCCCCTACATAACATTACTCCACATTTATGAAGCTGACCCTGGAGATTATATCCCATTCAAGGTTGACATTTTCTTATTGTTTTAGGCCAAATGTTGAATGCATGAAATAGAAATGTGTTTATTTTGTACTCAACATCACTGTGCCTTTCTCCTTTTTTTCAGCATACCCTTTTTTTTCCCTTTTTATTTCTTTGAAATAGCAGCAACATGCTGCGCAAGTGTCTTGTTTTAATGCTATCTCAGTATATTTAGAAATACTAAATAGAGAAGAACAAATGTTTTAACTAGTCAAGTGTTTTAATGGTTCCAGATCCAAGTTCCATGTTCCAAGTTCAAAAACTGCTTGGTGTGATTCAACAAAAGAGGCTTCTGATAACACTGACATGACTAATCACTCTTCCTGTTTCCACCCAGTACTTTTATTTTCTCTCTTTCTTGTCATATTTCTTCTTTCTCTCGCTCTCTGTCTGCTTTCAAATGTTTTAATGTCCCATGCCTCGGCAGTCCAGGAAATCTTCCATCTTTTCATTCATTCTCCTAACTTCATGCATTGTCTCTCTTGTGTGAGATACGTTAGCCCAGAATTGTTGGTATTAAACCCATGCCTTATCACAGCTCTCTCAGATACCAGATAAGTCACACAAGTCCTAAGGCACAGGCAATCGGAAAAAAAAAATAAAAATAGGGCAGCATCTACGGAGGATACTTCGTTCATGTCATGGTGCGGCTGATTAGCCATGACTGTTTCTACGTAAATAGGTGTGAATGCAATACAAAGAGACTTCTAGTCTGCAGGAGGATGGCACGAGCACGCTGTTTAGTCAGTCTAAATTTTTCTTGAGGATTTTGAATTTTCAGTCTGCAGTAGCCATGGTAACCACAAATACCATATAATTGTTTGACTGTGAGCCCGGTAGCTCTCTGCAAGCACTCTGAGCCAAACAACCACCAGACCTAAGAGAGAGACAAAGAGAGAATCACGTCTGTCAAAACAGAACCCTTCAGTCCTTTTCAACCATGGCCGCCTGTGGGGTTTGTTTTTTTTTTCCTTGCCACAATAGAATTTTATTAAAAGCTCAACAGTCCCTTTAGTTCATTATATGCTATGCTTAGATACATGCAGAAATAATTATTGCATTTCTCAACATGAAGATGGATGAAAGGCAGCACGAATTCCGTGTGACTAAACTGCTTTTTTTTTTCACCACTAGCACGGCAGCAGATAATCGCATCTTATTCCGTGACTGGGAAAATCTTTTTTGCACCCCTACTGGGGCATGCACCTCCATGTTCTTCTACTACAGTGATTTGCAATAATAAGATCTAGAGCGTGCATTAAATTTGAACGTCATCGCATCACTGAGGCGGAAACAGCATGCCTCGACAAAGCAAGCAATTAAATTTTGACCTTGCGTATGGCTTCATCTGTTCATATCTGTTTGCTATACGAGAATGAATTTTTTTTGTTGTTTTTTTTTTTTAAGAAGAGGTAGCTCAGGCAGCCATGTAAGTGTGGCTGGTATCTGGGAGGGTCGAGTGTTGAGCTTTTCTTTGCTGTGTGTTAGGGCTGAGAAAGCAGGTTTAACCGTGGCCACTCTTGCAGACATACGAGACACCGGCGCCAAACCTGTGATGGTCTACATTCATGGAGGCTCCTACATGGAGGGCACAGGGAACATGATCGACGGCAGTGTGTTGGCCAGCTACGGAAACGTCATCGTCATCACGCTCAACTTCCGGGTCGGCGTCTTAGGTAAGCCATTTTTTTGGTTTTAAAGATGTTTTCATAAAGAGGTAATACGATTTTGGTATCAAAATATTATTAAGTATACATTAGTATATAATATATTAATATAATATATTGTGTCATGTGTACTATCACCATTTTGAAACATTGAATTTTTGGTAAAGTGTATACAATTTGTCTTCAAAACAGACAAAAGTAATTGGCATCTATTATTGTTTCTTCCATATTTAATAAAAATCATATTTTCTATTGATTTCTGATTTAATAAAACAAGTGGTATGGACAAAAATGATGAAACCCATAACCAAATATTTTGCTGCACAACCTATGAAGCAATCAATGCAAAAAAAAGAATCTGTAGCTCTCAATTAAACTTCTGCACCTGTCAACCACAGTTGCAGCTGTCCCAGGTTTAATTTTTGTTTTCTCCAGGTTGCATGTTTGAACTCTTTCCATAGACATTCGATTTTTTCAGATCCGAGCTCACAGAAGGCCATTATAGAAACATCCAGTGTTTTGTTTTGTTCTTAGCCATTCTTGTGTTCTTAGCTGTATGTTTTGGGTCGTTATCCACTTGGAGGATCCATGAGCTTCAGCCAAGATGGAGCTTTCTGATGCTGGGCAGTATGTTTCACTACAGAATGGTTTAGAAGTTGTGAGATTTCATTGTGTCATTTCATTGCACAAATTCAAAGTTCCCCATGCCAGATGCAGCAAAACAGCTACAAAACATAATCAAGCCTGCTCCATTTGCACAGTAGGTATTGTGTTTTTTTCTTTGGAAGCTTTATTTTTGCATCTGTGAACATACAGCTGATGTGTGTTACCAAAAAGCTCTCATCTCTCTCTCTCTCTCTCTCTCTCTCTCTCTCTCTCTCTCTCTCTCTCTATATATATATATATATATATATATATATATATATATATATATATGTATAACACAAAGAAGCAATCTGTTCGTATTTAATAGCCAGGCTCTGTGCAAACTGTGTGGCTTTGACTTGGGCACAATGAGCACATGCTTGAGCACATATCAGGATATTCACAATTTCCATTTTTCTTTCTTTTTCACACTGCACAACACAATGAGAACTGGGGTTTTGTGTAAAATTCTGAAAGCAGGATCTTATTCCATTGGAAATATATTCATAAAAAGCTCGTTATGTATGTGTAGGGGTTTATATGTGTCATCTGTATCGTTTGCTTGCAGCAGTACAGACCAAAAGCTCAATAATTATGTCTGAATTTTTTTCCCCTCCACCAATTTTTTGTTGTTGCTATTGTTGTTGTTGTTGTTGATAGCTTGTTGAAAATTGCTAAATTAAACATGCCTGGGCAAATTTTTTTTTCTTGCAATCTGAAGAAAATATCACAGTTATCACAAAAAATATTTCCTCTGTGAACAAACAGTAAAAAACCCTCAAAAATGCATTTAACTGCGTCTCAAGAGCAACAATTATGACTTGATGGCTCGCTCTAAATATTTTATCCGCTGATAAACTTTGCCAAATACTTAACCAGGTCAAAGCATGCAAATAATATACTCTGATGCCAGGGTTATGCAATATTTAAATAATGATTTAGTTATTTTTTTTATAAATAAGCCTTTATGACATGTAGTGCCAGAGACAAGAAATTGTATAAAGAGTTTTTTTATTCTATGAACCAAACTGTTTCCTTGTTTATACGATGCAGATGTCGTTGAAATTCAAGGCAGAGTGAATAATTTAAAGAAAAAATAAATAAAAAAATAATAAAATAACATAATATAAATTCTGTAGAATGAGCAGTCTTTTAATTAGGCAACTTAGAAGAATGAGCAGTGAATTACTGAGGCTCAGGGAGTTAGATTATATAAAGAAGTGGGGTGGGGGGGGGGGAGATAATACAACTCTAATGGCAGTGGCATACACAGCTCTAATGCAATAAGTCACTGTTTTTTTTTTAAAGATTCTCCTGGTAAAGGCGTTGATTTCCATTAAGCTTGGTCTGAATGTACAATTATTATCGGTAATAGAAAAGCTGGCAGGTTAGGATTCACTGAGAATTAACACACTGGGCCTCGTTTATCAAGCAGATACAGACAGATCGTTCATATGAGCATTTACATAAGTATTGGCATTCACAAAAATTATTATTATTTTTTCATTACAGAAAATAGCACTCATACTGCTGATGTTCTGATTTGTGTATAAATGTAATTAAAGTAAGACTTAATGATTTCTCTGATTTAAATCATATACATTATGGTTCATTACTGCAATTTTGTCTATGGACAAGTGAAGTTTAAAAACAAAGTGGATGTAACTGTTATTGTTTCATATCAATTGCATTGATTAAATTATAACAATCAAACTATAGAAATATTCTAAATAATATTAATTATTCATTCATATTAAATATTATATATATTAATATTTTACATTAAGACAGAAACAATCAGAGAATGTAGCTGTGAAAAAAGGAGGAAGCTCAATGGCTTAGCATATAAATTGGTTCTGTTTGGCACGCCATCTTATTTAAATTATTAGAGCCAGCTCTATCTGACAGATAAGTGACCGATCTGGTATGTCTCAAGCTGCAATGTGTCATAAACACCCTAGTGTGCTGCAGAGCATTCATTTCTTCAGAACACTTTTTTCTGTCTTTCTGCTGTTCTAACATGGCATCAGGGATGTATTTCTGAATAATAGCTGCAAATACATTGTTCTTTGAATAAAAAAAAAACCAATTTCAGCTTCACTGGTAAATGTAAATGAAAGTGTAAATAAAATGTGCAAAATAAAAATGATATTACATTATGCAGAGTAGTACTTATTCTCAGAATGCTCTCGTGTGGACAATCCGTTTTAAAATCGAGACAACTCATTACAAAAAAAGGCATTTCCCAGCACCGTCTTACAAACAATGCAGATTTTCTTTTAATCGATTCTGAAATATTTTTCATTGTTCTTAATTTTCAAATAAGTACCATATCTCTTATGGTCGATACATTTTAATTTATACTGTATAGTTTAATAATTGCATAGTTATTAGAGACGTAGCAAATTAGTTTTGTGTGTCAGCATAAATAATATTTTACCATTTAATTGCATTGTTTGTTTTTTGCATAAATTATTTGCCAATCTTGTGATTAACAGTGCACCTTTTCTTTATAGCATAGTTATTTTAAAGTTTGCTGTTCCTGTCCTTGTACTATAAAGCACTTTGAACTCGACTGTGATAATTATGTTTCGATGATACCATCATCTTTCAATCTAGGTTATATGGCTTCAAATGTCACTGAATACTTTTACTGAAAGTAACGAAGACCTCAGTTCTATCCTGCCTCTTTTTTTTTTCTTCCTCTGCAGTTTTCTTGTGTTATTCCTATCTGATGGAAACAGTAATTATTGCTTCAAAGGGTCAGCCCTCTCTCTCCTGGGGCCCCATTTGCAAAGCTTTAGATCTGAGCCTTTCCTCATTTAGATGAATGAGAATTCATTACAGGTTTAATGTTTAATTATAAAAGTCGGGACACTGGCGAGACCCACATGCTAGGATGTGGCATATGGAGATTTAGAGGCTACTAAATTTTGAGTCTGGTAAGAAACCTACACTTACTCAGCCTCTTATTAGGGACACTGTACTAATCTTGGCTAAAGCTTCGCTTTTTCTTTTAATACATCTTAATTCTTTGTGGCATGGATTCCACAAGATGTTGATCATCCTTTTAAAATTGTGCTTCATGTTGATATGATTCACATGCATCATGCAATTTTTCAGGGGTGCATTCAGATCAGGTGACTCAAAGAATATTCAACTCATTGTCATGTACATTAAACCAGTTGGAGACAACCTTTAATTTTGTGATATAGCATCAGCTTAGGTGTGGCCATTGGAAGATCCAAAATAGTGGCCAGGAAGGGATGCACATGATCAGAAACAATACTCAGCTAGGCATTCCAACAGTGATTGGTATTAACATGCCAAAAAATGGGCCAAGAAAACATTCCACACACCATTATACCACCTTTGCCAGTTTGGACTGTTGACACAAGGCAGGTTGGGTCTATGGATTCATGCTGTTGTTGTTCAACATCTTTGTGCCTCAGCAAAAATTTATATTAATCAGACTAGGTTATGTTTTTTCAGTCGTCAGCTGTCCAGTTTTGATCAATCAGTGCCCATTGCAGTCTCAGCTTTCTTTTCTTGGCTGATGTAAAGGTGCAACCATAAAGATTGTGATTGAGAATTCCTACGAGATTAGTGGTTTCTGAAATATTTAAAACTGCTACCATCTGCTACCACCATCATCGCCATGGTGAAAGTCATATACATTACAGTTTGTCTTTATTCTGATGTTTGATGTGGCTGCTGGTCAGCAACGGCATGATTTTTTGCATCACACTATTACCACATAATTGGCTGATTAGATAATTGCTGTGAGTGTAAATTGCCTTCAAATATTTTTTCCCCAACCAGGCTTTTTAGTGTATAGTATAGTATAGTATAGTATAGTACAGTATAGTATAGTATAGTATAGTCTAGTATAGTTTAGTATAGCAGGGAGGTGGTAGCTCAGTGCTTAAGGCAATGGACTCTGGATTGTAAGGTCACATATTGAAATCTCAGCACCAGCATGCTGCCATTAATGGGCCCTTGAGCAAGGCCCTTTAACCCTCAACTACTCAGTTGTAAGTTGCTTTCAACAAGGGCATCTGCTAAATGCTATAAATCTATTGTATTTGAAAGATCTTTATATATTTGTTATATATTATATTATTAGATATTTTATATACTTTTTAAAAACCCAAAAAATTGAATTTTTTTTGTAAATGTTAGGGTTAGGTTCAGGCTGTAATTCAAAGTTCAAATCCCAGCACCACCAAGCATCCCAGCATCACCAAGCTGGACCCTTGAGCAAGGCCCTTAACCCTTAAATGCTCCAAAAATTCAAAAGGTTGAATGTTTTTGTTTTTTGGAAATGTTAGGGATAGGTTTAGGTGTAAGCAATAATTAGCTGCATTAATAATTAAATAATTGTTTGTAACCCTATAACCTTAGTGAAGTCAAGTCATGGGTTGCAGTGTCTCTATAATAATGTGTAATAAGGCCCAGTCACACAGAAGTATCTTGTATCGCTGCTCTTCACAAATATAATTAGTCACTGCTTCTCCAGAGCATGTCAATTTTCAGCTCCTGTGGGGGAGACATAATTACTGTTTCCGTACGTATTAAAAATTAACAATGGCTGCTGCTCTTGCGCTTCAAGGTGAGCCGTTTAGCTTTTGTAAGCTGCCTGTTTAAGACAAGTAGTGATTCATGACATTGAAGTTCAGTCATACCACACATTCCAAAAAAAAAACTAAAAAAAACAACTAATGATTTGTTTGGGAAAATGGCAGTTTAATCAATAATAGGTTCCTTGACATTATGTCATTAAATGAGTAGCAGTAACCATGGTTGCCAAGGATGTTATTAGAGCTGCTGCTTACTTGCAGTTTTTTAGCAGTTGTGTAACATTGGTGCTTGTGATTCTAAGCCATTTGCAGCCTTTCATGGGGCTTGGCAGAGAAATCAACATTACTGTGTGCATGTAAAATGGTCATGAAGAAGTCCATTTCCCGTTTGCTCTTTTTTTGTCTCTAGAGGTGGTAGCTAAGTGTTGAAGTTCTGTTTTGAGGTAAGGTCATGTGTTTTAATCCTAGCACCACTAAGCTGAGCCTTTAGTAAGTAAGGTCCTTAATTTTTAACTGCTTAGTTATATAAATGAGATAATAAATGAGATAATTGTAAGTCGCTTTTTAAAAGGGCATGTACTAAATGCCATAAATGTAAATGCAAATGCCTTGCTCAAATCCTTTCTGGAGTTGCTGTGATTGCTAAATTGCCATTATCATTGAATGGGGTTACCCATTCTAACATAAAAAAAGAAAGAGAATTTCAGCATAAAGTGGATTATCCCCCCCAGCTGACTAGCTGGCACAAACCTGCTACAAATTAAATTCAGTAAATTTCACCATCCAGCTTGCAGCAATCCTCTGAACCGAAGTCATTTGCCAAATAAGAACACCTATTTGTGTATGGATTTTCTTTTTCTGTGCCACATGGCAGCTGCATTCATAGTGCATTGTCAAGCAGATACTGTCAGAGGTTTGATGTGTCAGACTTTTAGCCGAAAGAATTGGAGTTAAAGAGTCTTTTATATTTGGAAGAGAACCAATGGGGCTAAATAAAATATGTTGCATCATTGTTTTCAATAGTTTTAATTATGTGTCTAGTAATAACATTTGCATCATTTATTAAGAACACACTGTGTTTAATATTAATTTGGGATTTAAATTTGTTTCACTTTTTCATTATAACTAATTGTAGTGCTAGAGCAAACCTTTCGAAGCCTGTTGTCATTATGTACTGTATGTGTGAGCATACACGTTTCGAATCAAACACCATGCATTTACTGTACATGACAAGCAACTTCAATGCGAAGTGGAAATTTAAGCCTGTAGTTTGAAACCTACAGGGTCTTTAAATAAATTAATTAGAAGCAGAAGCAACAGAAGCGGCCAATTATTTTTAAGTAAAACCTTTGTTATTGATCATTTGCCTTTTTCTAATGAACAGAAATGGCAGCGTTTCTTTGATATCTTCTTTTGACTTTTTCCAGTTTGAAGTAGTTGCAAACATTTTATCGTGGATTATTATTCTTTCTTTTTATATTGACAGGAAACGTTTGACCATTTGGACCATTTAATTTCACAAAACACAGAGATGCAGTAATGAAATAAAGGCAAACAAATTACTGTAGGAACCGAAATAAATAAAACAGTTGCCTTGCACTTTAATAAGAATCAGCAATGGAACCATCCTAAATACAGGATCAATTTTACATAATTAATAATAATCAAAAAAAGTTATTATCATGGTACATTCCTTACTATCAGCTCTCCCACATTTTAGAGACTGGTTGTCTATGAACTAGTAAACCAGTGTCAGGGTAGATTTATTGATAAAGATTTTAAAACCCTTCTGTAAGTCGCTGTGAAATGCTGTAAATCTATATGTAAAAAAAAAAAAAAAAAAAAAATGGATTTGCATTCTGGATCAGTTGTCGATATTAAATGTAGCTCAGAGACCCTGCCAGGAGTGAGTTGCAGTAGTCCAATCTGGAAATGACAAGGGACAATCTAAGCACTAGAGTAACCTGTGTAGATATAAAAAGGAAGAATCTTTCTGATGATGTAAAAAATAAATTGACATGAGCATGTCAGGTTAGCAACGTGAAAGGAGAAGCACAGTTGATTGTCCATGGTAACTCCAAGGCTGCATGCAGTGACTGAAGGTAAGATGAAACAGTTGGCCAGGAAGATCACAAGATCCTGACATAGGGATGAATCACCTGGGATGAACAGGCGTTCAGTGTAGCTGGGATTCATTTTCAGCTGATGTGCTGCCAGCCATGATGAGATGTCTGTCAGACGTGCTGAGATCTGAGCGGAAACATGATTGTTGGAAAAAGGGAAGTGTCATCCGTATAGAAGTGGTATGAAAAACAATGAAGCTATGACCTCACTAAGAAATCAATGTTTAGAATTATATTCACACAACAAATACGATATGGCCACATCCATTCCAGGCCACCTCTGAATGTGGTTTAAATAACCGTATTTAACCGAAATTATGCATTTCACACCTGTACAAAGCGCATGTAAATGGCAGGTGTGAATGGAGCCGCATGGGTTCAGACATTCAGCATAATAATTTAACTATGCATAAAACAAACTCCATAATGACATGATTTATATGAATTCTAAGTTGCCTCCACAAAGCTCTCACCTGTACAAAAATTTGCTTTAACAGTATTTGGCAGATGCCCTTACTTAGAGCAACTTATATTTATCTCATTTATACAAACTGAGCAACTACTGGATTAAGAGCCTTGCTCAGGGGCCCTAGAGTGGGACTTTGGTGTGGCTGAGATGGCCATTTTGCTTTGTTCCTGAAAAAAAAATTCCATTTCAATGAAATAAAAATGCATAAACAATGTCTAGAGGTGGGTTTAACAATCTTTTATTTGGACTATTGTAATCTCATCAAAATTGGAAATACTAGATAGGTTTGTCCGTATTGAAGGAATTTTCATTTGGTCTTTTTTTTTTTTTTTTTTTTGCTACATAAACTGTTAAATGCTTGAATTTATTAACAATTTTTTTTGATGAATTCACATTTGTTTTAAATTTAAATGAATTTGTCATCCAATATTTGTGTTTTACTAGCTTTATAAATGTTTATGGTTGGAAATCTAAAACTACAGTTATGTTCTAAATAATAATAATAGCAATAATAATATAAAAAAAATATATATAATATAAAAACTGTTACTGCCGGGATAAAAACTGCATGATACCAGAATAAACACTGCCTAAGAGGGTACAGGTACATTAGCGGTGCAAGAGCAAGAAAAGCTTCATTTTTGGAGTGTTCTCTCAGGGCTCGTCTATCAAAATGTTGGTGTATTAACGAGCCTTCATTTCTTTGCTCTAGGGTACAAGCTTAAATGAAAACGATGTCTCAGAATGTATACAATTTAAGTTCAACTCATCCTTCAGTGACTGGAATATGGAGCATCTTACCTTCTAGTGACCTTTTCATTGGACTGTTATGCAACTAAAATGGCAGTGTTTGCTGTTTCAATGCTTAATGGAACCTACGACTCTTGGCTGTTTATTAGCAGTGGTAGAGTTTTATCAAAGGGCTTGCTTTTTTCCCTATATTTCATGCAAAGGAGCTCTGTAAGCACTTATTAGTTTATAATTTTAAAGGTGGATTATCTTCAAAATCACTTTGTTTTTGTGCATTAGTATCAACATGTACAGTAGGTTATATAATCAAACATGGAGTTACTTGCTTATGAGTTACTGTTAACGTCACTATATATATATATATATATATATATATATATATATATATATATATATATATATATACATATATATACACACACACACCGTAATTTCCGGACTATAAAGCGCACCCTTATATAAGCTGCACACACTGAATTTGACAAAGATTTTTATTTTTAACATAAATAAGCCGCACCTGTCTATACTGAAACTAATGAACTTTACACAGACTTTAAGAAAGACACTAAATGCAATATGTTGCGCTTCTTTTAGGAGCATAGCGGTATTTTGGGAAAAGCCTGCCACTGCATTCTTCCGGTATTACTGTCAGGAACGCGAGAGGAAGGACCCAAATGCAGGACGCAGAAAATATCAAAAGGCAGTCTTTAATTTTAGGGAAGAAACATAGACAATACAAACAGTCAGAGAACAAATGTTCAACTCATAAAAGAGCATGGAAAAAACCAAAGAGCAGAAAAAGGTGAAAAAATAACCAACAAACGTCCAAAAACTGCGGGCAAAAAACGGGAAAAGGAGAGTTTCAAAGTGAAAGCAAAAATAATCCACAGGGGAAAAAACAGCAAGATAGTCCCAAAGAGCATAACAAAAGGCCAAAAAAAACAATCTGGAAGGAATAACAGGAGCCGGCGTCTATTTATACCCATCAAAGATGGCCGCCGCGTCGCGCCGGTGCCGCACCGGAAGTGGAAGTTGGGCTACCGGAAGTAGAATTACCGGAAGTGCGCGCGCCGTCGGCTGACAGTACCCCCCTCCCCAAGGCGGCTCCAGACGACCCTCCAGGCTGCTCAGGATGGTCCCGGTGAAACCGAGAAATGAGGTCACGGTCCAGAATATGCCGCGCAGGAACCCAGGAGCGCTCCTCCGGGCCATAGCCCTCCCAGTCCACCAGATATTGGAAGCCCCTACCCCGACGGCGGGAGCGGAGCAAACGACGCACCGTATAAGCGGGACCCCCGTCGACGACCCGGGCGGGGGCGTGGGCCCGGCGGAAAGCACCAAGGAACAGGCCCGGACAGGTCGAAGTCGAGAAACGTGGAACGTAGGATGGATCCGAAGGGCCCTGGGCAGTCTGAGGCGCACAGCAACCGGGTTAATGACCTTGGAGATGGGGAACGGTCCCAGAAACCGTGGAGCGAGCTTACGACACACAGCCTTGAGAGGAAGGTCCCGAGTGGAAAGCCACGCCTTCTGACCAACCTGGTAACGGGGTGCAGGACGGCGTCTCCGGTTGGCCCAACGAGCATAGCTTTGGGAAGCTCTAAGAAGTGCCGTACGGGCCCTCCTCCAACTGAGTCGACAGCGCCGAAACTAAGCCAATGCGGATGGGACAGAAGCCTCAGCCTAATGGGTAGAGAATAGAGGGGTTGATAACCATAAACCGTCTGAAAGGGAGACAATCCAGTGGCAGCAGTAGGCAATGAATTATGGGCATACTCAACCCACAACAGCTTGGAGGACCATGAGGAGGCATCTTGGGCGCAGAGGACACGGAGTCCGGTCTCCAGCTCTTGATTGAGCCTCTCAGTCTGGCCATTGGTTTGCGGGTGGAACCCAGAGGAGAGGCTGATCGAGACCCCTAGAAGGCGAAAAAATTCCTTCCAAAACCCAGCAGTGAATTGAGGACCCCGGTCAGAGAGGATGTTGCGAGGAAGACCGTGCAGACGGAAAACGTGCAGGAGAAGGAGCGCAGCCGTCTCCTTAGCGGAAGGCAGTTTGGCCAGGGGAATGAAATGAACCATCTTCGAGAATCGGTCCACCACGGTAAGAATGACAGTGCTGCCGGCAGACGGCGGGAGCCCGGTAACAAAATCCAGGGCAATGTGAGACCAGGGGCGTCTAGGCACAGGAAGTGGACGTAGCAATCCCACGAACGGCCCTTCGATTCTTGTGTTGCGTGCAGGTGGGACAGGCGGCAACAAATTCACGGACATCTTTTCGGACCGTGGGCCACCAGAACCGCTGTTGGAGGACGGACAGAGTTCGAGGAAACCCGGGATGGCAAAACAGAGGCGAGCCGTGACACCACTGGAGGACTTGGGACCGCAGCTGCTCGGGAACAAAGAGTCTGTCAGTAGGGCAACCCTCGGGAGCTGGCTGGCCTATAGCGGCAAGTTTAACCCTAGCCTCGAGGTCAAGGTCCAGGGCACGCACGGTAACTGAAGGAGGAAGTATGGGTGTGAAGGTGGGATCTTCTTCCTCCACAGGGAGTGTAACCTGAAAGAGCGTCAGGCTTCCCATTCTTAGATCCTGGGCGGTAGGAAAGAGAGAAATTGAACCTGCCGAAAAAAAGTCCCCAGCGAGCCTGGCGAGGATTGAGGCGCTTGGCGGTGCGTAGATACTCCAGGTTGCGGTGATCAGTCCAGACCAAGAAAGGGGTCTCGGCCCCCTCTAACCAGTGACGCCATTCTTCCAGGGCAAGCTTGACAGCCAGGAGCTCCCGCTCACCAATGGGGTAATTGCGTTCGGCTTGGTTAAGACGGCGGGAGAAGAAGGCACAAGGGTGCAACTTATTATCAGAAGCGCCCCTCTGAGACAGTACAGCGCCTACCCCTAGGTCAGAGGCATCGACTTCCACGATGAACTGGCGAGAGGGATCGGGAAAAACCAGGACTGGGGCAGAGGTGAAGAGGTCTTTGAGTCTGATGAACAATCGTTCCGCTTCAGGAGACCATGAAAAGGACCGACGGAAGGAGGTCAGTTGGTGAAGAGGGGCGGCAACCGAACTGTAGCCTCTAATAAACCTCCGGAAAAAATTGGAGAACCCCAGGAACCTCTGCAGCTGCTTCCTAGAGGAAGGTGTGGGCCATTCCTTGACTGCCCTGATCCTGGCAGGATCCATACTTATGCTCCCCGCAGCAAGAGTGAATCCCAGAAAGGAGGTGCTAGAGACATGGAACTCACATTTCTCCGCCTTGACATACAGGCCATTCTGGAGGAGGCGCTGGAGTACCAAACGAACGTGGCCGACATGCTCATCCAGAGACCGGGAGAACACCAAGATGTCATCCAGATACACAAAAACATAGCGGTTCAACATATCACGCAGCACGTCATTGATAAGAGCCTGGAAAACCGCTGGCGCGTTGGTGAGACCAAACGGCATGACCAAATACTCATAGTGACCAGACGGGGTGTTGAAAGCTGTCTTCCACTCATCCCCCTCATGGATGCGAACGAGATGGTATGCGTTCCTAAGGTCCAGTTTAGTGAAAACGGAAGCACCTTGAAGCTGTTCAAACGCCGTGTCCATTAAGGGGAGCGGATAGCGGTTCTTGATGGTGATGCTATTGAGGCCACGATAATCGATGCAGGGGCGTAAAGTCCCATCCTTCTTCTCAACGAAAAAGAACCCCGCACCGGCAGGGGAGGAGGAAGGGCGAATAAGGCCAGTAGCAAGTGAGTCCTGAATGTACTGCGTCATGGCTTTTTGCTCGGGGCCCGACAGGTGATACAAACGTCCCCGGGGGGGCGAGGACCCGAGTAGGAGGTCGATGGCACAGTCATATGGCCGATGAGCAGGCAAGGAGGAAGCTCGGGCCTTGCTAAATACCTGACCAAGGTCATGATACACAGAGGGAATTGAGTCAAGGTCCAAGGTCTCAAAAGTACCAGAGGCAGATGGCTGAACTAAACAGTGGGAATGGCAGAAGGTTCCCCACTCTAAGACCTTACCCGTGGACCAATCCAGGCGGGGGTTGTGTTTCTGCAACCAGGGAAAACCGAGCATTACCGGGGTGTGAGGGGAGGAAATGACCAAAAAGGATAGCCACTCCTGATGTTGATCGGCAATGGTGACCCGGAGGGGCTTCGTACGACAGGTCGCCTGATAAAGGGGATGGCCATCGAGAGCTCGAACTTGAAGGGTGGCTGGCAAGGTTTCAGTCTCAATCATCAACTGCTGAACTAGATCCTGATCCAGGAACTCTGAGTCTGCCCCTGAATCCACAAAAGCAGCAAGCTGGTGTTCCTGTCCGCCAGAGAGGATGCGGATGTCTAGGAGTGGTTTGGAGAGGGCAGGAAGGATTTGGCTCGGCGAGGACCTCCCCATCAGCGACGAGCCTGGTCTTTTACTGGGCAGGAAACCGCCATGTGTCCAGCTTCCCCGCAGTAGAGACACAAGCCTCTGAGCGACGCCTCCTTTTCATCCAAGGATAGGTGTCGGCGGCCAATTTCCATAGGACGGGGTGGAGAGTGGGGTTCTGGTACCGTAGTCTCACAAGGGAGTGTTCGACGTCGGTATTGCGGTGGAGAGCGGTGACGATCGGAGCGCCGAGGGGTGTGCTCCACACGCCGCTCCTGCAGGCGTCTGTCAATTCGCGTTGCGAGGGCAATGAGGCCATCTAAGCTCGATGGAAGTTCCCGGGCGGCTAATTCATCTTTAACTTCAGTAGCCAAACCACGATAGAAGGCGTCATAAAGGGCAGTGGGGTTCCATCCGCTATCTGTGGCAGCGGTGCAGAACTCAGCGGCAAATTCAGCCACCGAGCGCCTACCTTGAGTGGCAGAAAACAGTAAGCGAGCCGCATCGTGACGGGGAGAGGCGGAGTCGAAAATTTTCCGGAGTTCGCCAGAGAAGGCGGAGAAGGACATGCAGTGGGGGGTCTGGTTCTCCCACTCAGCGGTGGCCCACTGGAGAGCGGGACCTGATAGCAGAGAAATCACATAGGCCACCTTGGCTACTTCGGTGGGAAAAGAAGAGGGTTGAAGTTGAAAGATGATGCCGCACTGAGTGAGGAAGGAGCGGCAGTGTCCTGGTTCCCCAGAGAAACGTGCCGGTGGCATTAGGTGAGGTTCACGGGAACTGACCACGACCGGAGCAGGTTCCATCTCGGTTGATGGTGCAGGTGAGGCGACGGGTGTGGCTACAGCCGAGGTACTGGGATTTTGGGTCGCGCGCTGCATGAAACCCTGAAGTGCCGAACCAAGCTCACGTAGCTGCTGATCATGGGTGACGCAGATCTGTTTCAGAGAGTCTATACTCTCCCTTAAATCCTGTGCATCCGCGGGGTCCATAGTTGGCCAGATTGTTCTGTCAGGAACGCGAGAGGAAGGACCCAAATGCAGGACGCAGAAAATATCAAAAGGCAGTCTTTAATTTTAGGGAAGAAACATAGACAATACAAACAGTCAGAGAACAAATGTTCAACTCATAAAAGAGCATGGAAAAAAACAAAGAGCAGAAAAAGGTGAAAAAATAACCAACAAACGTCCAAAAACTGCGGGCAAAAAACGGGAAAAGGAGAGTTTCAAAGTGAAAGCAAAAATAATCCACAGGGGAAAAAACGGCAAGATAGTCCCAAAGAGCATAACAAAAGGCCAAAAAAACAATCTGGCAAGGAATAACAGGAGCCGGCGTCTATTTATACCCATCAAAGATGGCCGCCGCGTCGCGCCGGTGCCGCACTGGAAGCGGAAGTTGGGCTACCGGAAGTAGAATTACCGGAAGTGCGCGCGCCGTCGGCTGACAATTACTGCGTGTGTGGAGACCAAGGATTATGTCCTTATTATTTTCTGATGCTCATTAATAAGTTTCTTTGACTAACCCGTAACGCTGTTGCCAAGAAAAATAAAAAAGCATGCGTTTTGGAAACCTGTCTGTGCTTATATGATTTCTGTTGTAACTGGAGTTAGTGAGCTCTCCCTTGACCCAGACTCAACGCGTTACAACGGCTTGTATCTAAACAGTAGCCGAACCAATTAAGTCATTGTTTACTGTCTTCCTCCTTCCTTTCACAACTACAGTGGTACCTTGACCTACGAGTGCAGTAATGTACGAGTTTTCCGAGCTCTGACGGTCACTCGGTCGATTTTTTGCTTTGTTACGCAAGCAAAAAATTGAGGTACGAGCTCGAGACGCCGCTGCTAGATGGCAAATCGAAGCCAGAAAGCGAAGATTGTGACGAAAATTAAGATAAGCAAAGAAGAAAAAGTAAAAATTTTAAAGTTTAGGGATACGTAGTGTACAGGAGTGATAGTAAAAAACGAGTTTTTCCTCCACCTCCACTTATCGCCTCTACCCCCCCGCCACACACACACACACACACACACACACACACACACACACACACACACACACACACACACACACACACACACACACCCCACCAGCATTTTTGTTAGGTCAAGTCGTCTCATCTCCTAAGAAAATACACTGAATAAAACCTTATTATATCTTTACACACTCTTTCTATTATGTTTTTATACAAGATTTGTTATTTAGAAATGTATTTTCCAATTTAATAACATGAAACAAAAAAACGGGGTGTCATTTTGAGGGTTGGAACGGATTAATGCCATTTTAAGTATTTTCAATATGGAAAATTTGTTTTGATGTGCGAGCAAATTGAGATCGAGCTCGTCCACGGAACGAATTAAACTCGTAGGTCAAGGTACCACTGTATTTCTCTCCGGAGTTTATCTTTTGTCATCGTCGTGCGCCACCGGTAAAAGTTTTTCTCCCGATGCCGGGAGAACTCTGTGTTCTGAAATGTTTTATTCCTCTTACACCACAACAATTGGCCAACAATTTCAATTTCATTTATTAACAACCGACATGTCGTGCTTTTATAGCTACCTCATTTTGTTTAATGTAGTGGAACGTCTTAGTAACAAGTTCCTGTTTACGTTATAGCTGCTATAAACAGTTGTTCTCTTACCAGCATTTCTTTGCTTCACTTCATTGACCTTTAAAAAAAAAAAAAAAACGGAAACCAGAAATTCTAAATACCTCTGTCCTAAAACATCTTAATTGATCCATCTTCCATCCATACTGTAAATATAATTATATAAACAAATATGCATGATGTAAAGTTATGTCCATAAAATTTAAATGAATACACATTATATACATAAATATACATAATATACATGTATTTAAAAATATTTTCTAATAGATAACTTGATTATTTTTATTACTTTGATTATGTGGAATGGGCACCATATAAAAAGTATGAGCTGTTACTATAGAAACTATAACCTTGTTAGAACGAGTGCATTCATATACTATACAGCACTGCTGTCACGGCCTGTATTACTGTGAATTAACCAGGACCTTCTGTCCAATCAGTTTCCAGAATTCAGTTAATATGCAATACAGGTTATTGATTTGTACATATTCATTTGTACGTGATGATCAGGGATAAACAATGTCTTCTGTGGTGTTTTATACGACCTGAAGCTTAGAACTCACATGCATCCTCTTCTGTTGTTTTTGATCTCCTGCTGCATAACAGAGTTCCCTCAACACTTTGCATTGCAATCTGAGCTGTGTGACAGCACAGGGACATTTTCTCTATGATGGATTTCACTCGATCTGCATTGGAATGCTTTCATACACGCTAAAGCAACTGGGTCTATTGAACTCTTTTCATTTTCATCATCAGAATGTTCAAAATTCAAACGTCTTCTTATGGCTTCAGAGGTGAGAAGCAAAGAGTTATCTGCATGCACATGCAGGCAGCAAATAAAACCCTCTATGTACTCTGAGGATAATTTAACATATACCAAAAAAAAAAAAATTACATTCACCTCCTGTTTTGATTAGAGTGCTTAAGATTTAAATCTTGTTAAAAGTGTGACTGCACTTTTCGCTTTCATTTTTTTTTTAAACCCAAAAATTTGATTTGTTGTAAGCAAAAATTATTATTAATAACCTTATTATAAAAACTTCTTGTAAATCATTGTTTTAAGTTTAGTTAGGATGCAGGTCATCCTAATTAGAGGTACACTATATCGACAGAAGTATTTGGACACCTGACTTTTCCAGCCATACGTGGTTCTTCTCCAAACTGTTACCACAATGTTAGATGCACACAATTGTGTAGGATGTCTTTGGATGCAGTAGCAGTATATTTTCCAAATTCTTGAAGTAGAAGACCCAAACCTGTTCCAGCATGACAATGTCCATGAAGGTTTATATGGGTTGAAAGATTTCCTGCTATAGAGCTCTGACCTCAATTTTATTGGAAACCTTTGAAATGAATTGGAATGCTGACTGCACCTTAGACTTTCTTACCCTACAAGTTAGCAAATTAGCACAAATCTCCATTAGCAAACATCTTCCCAAGAGTGTAGAGTTTATTATGATAGAAAATTGGAGACTAAATGTTACATGAAATACACAAACGAATCATATACTCAGGTGTCCACAAACTTTTGTTCTGTAGTATATATAACTCTTTTGTGGTTCTTTATACTACAGTGTTATTAATTTATGAATTTAATTGGTCAGAACATATTGATTCATTGTCTATATGAGCTGCTTTGGCAGTAATGTCAAATAATCTATTATTTAATTAATAAGCTCTTTCTAATACAATTTTTTTTGTAATATGCTCTTTGTTATACGCTATTTTCTTTCTCTAGATTAGATTAGATTCGATTCAACTTTATTGTCATTACACATGTACAAGTACAAGGCAACGAAATGCAGTTTGGGTCTAACCAGAGTGCAATATCAGCAAGTGCAGTATATACAGTGTTTACATGATTTACATAAGTTAAATAGAATGGTAATATAGGACTATAAACAGTAATTTACAGATGTATATGTACTATAAATGTAGTATACAGATAAATATATATGTACTAAGAACACAATATACAGATGAATATATATGTACTATGAATATAATTACAGATGAGTATGTTTATATATATATATATATATATATATATATATATATATATATATATATATATATATATATATATATATATATGTACTGTAAACATGATATACAGATGCCTATTAATATACACAGAGATTTACAGAAGGGTGTGAACGGTGAACATAATATATTGCTTTTACTATAAAAAAATATGTAATCATGATTAATCGCATAATTGTTAGGAGTTCATATTTAATAACAAATTTAATTGCACATTTCTATCTATTTTAAATGTACCCTAAATTAATACGTTTCACATTTTTTATACTCTAATCATGGCAATGAACAAACATGGTTGCTTTATGCAAATGTATGTTTATTGTTAGTGAAACCATACTCAATATATAGTATAGCATGAGAAAATATCCTTGTAAATGTTTTAAAGTATCTACTGTGTTTTAAATTACTTAAATCATCAGGTTTCAATTGCCGGATGTGCGCATCATGCTGGGGATTTTGATTTGAGACTTGGCACATCAGTAAAACAGATGTTTAGTGATTAAAATTATTTTTTGGTGGAGGTATTTTTTTTATCTTAGTGAAGAAAGTATGTGACTTAATGTGTGTTCCAGTAATTCATGCTCTTGGACAGGTTGTTTTCAGCAAACTTTTAACAGGCTTTCTTGTGAGCCAGCTTCAGAAGAGGCTTCCTTCTGGGACGATGGCTATTCAAATCAACATGTTGCAGTGTGCAGTGCATGGTCTAAACAGATGAGTATGTACAGTATGTGGGTTCTAACCTTCAGATTGTATTAAACACCACAGAAGACATGTTTTTTTCCCTGTTCATCACGCACAAATGAATATGAACAACTAAACAAAATGTATTGCATATTAACTGAATTCTGGACCCTTATAGGACAGAAGGTCCTGATAAATTCACAGTAATACAGGCCCTGACAGCAGTGTTGTTTAGTATATGAATGCGCTTGTTTTAACAAGGTTAGTGTTTCCATAGTAACAGCTCACACTTTTTATATGGTGCCCATTCCACATAATCAAAGACTAACAATAAATAAGTTTAATAACATGCATAACCAACAAAATGTGTAATCACTGATACAATAAAGTTATCTGTAGGTAAATATTAACTAAATATTTAAATATACACGTACAGTATCTGACAAATGTAACTACATTTACAGCATTTAGAAGATGCCCTTTTCCAGAGCCTCTGGTCTCTAGTACACCACTTACATTTCAGCAACAGTTTTACTATGTGTTCTCAAGGTACAATACTATAGAAATTAAAAGTAGTCAATGTGTATATATTAGGGGTGTAATGGTACACATATTCATACCGAAACTTTTCAGGACAGGTCTTTCTGTTCAGTACACAAGTGTACCGAATGCAATCCTTTTTACATGCGGAACAAAGTGACAATCTGAGTTTCCCTCAGGAACGTATTAAGTGGTGGACTGCAAGTTTGTTTAGTCACACTTTCAGCACATTTTCTATTATTATTATTGAACTTGAAAACATACACAACAATGCCAGGAGTATAAAAAATAAACTAGAGTTAGCGCAGTGTCACTGTGGATACTCACTTCATCATGGAAATAAGATCTGTTTTGTGCATGCATGAAAATGCTAAAGAATCCATAGCACTATTGATTCTTTAGCTTTTCATTTCCAGTTTTAAGAATTTTTCCTAAGGATAAAAAATCCTGACTGTTTCACATATCGAGGGAGCAAATAAATAAAGGATGGATGAAACAAAGATATTTGTTAAAGTATGCTGAAATAAGTAGAACAGCTAATTAGATCATATCTTTAGAAATTTAAACAACAATTTTAACTTTTTAATGTAAAACTATTTAATACATTTTTTCCATTTATTCAATTTATTTATTTATTTAAACAATTTATTTGTGCCAATTTAATTGATTACACAGATTAATCAATATAATAAAAAGTGTTAATTATATTATTAAAAGAATTAATTATATTTAGTCTATTAATTCATTTAATAAAATATTATATAATAATATTTATATATATTATTTAAACAAGTTGGGACTTAATTTAAAATTGAATTCAAAATGTAAACTGTGGATGTTTATGAAGGTTAATAATAATATTAATCTGCGTTAATAAAACATGACAAACAATTTTATGTTTTGCATCTCTTCCCCAATTGTGTATTGTTACACCCTTAACATATATATATATATATATATATATATATATATATATATATATATATATATATATATATATATATATATATATATTTGCCCAACTGAACATTTTGTTCTGTTCTTCTTCACACATACTTGCTGGAGGGACTGTTTTAATCATAAACACATCATAATTATGACCTCATTGGAAGAGCTGCAGAAAGTTGCAGAATGGAAAAAATAATGGCCCTCTCTGAAGACATCCGATGAAGCATTATGGCAGATGATTCAACAACATCAACAACAGCAAAAGGGACTGATATTCTAAGCCATTATTTTTCTTCTTGCTTGATTCATTTATTTTTATGTGGGAGTACGAAGGCATTTGTCCATCATCAGGTGCGTTCTGGGTCAAAAACGCCCTGCCTAAGGAGAATTATATTGCCTCGTTGGCCAACTCAAGCTACTTGTCTTGTCAAGAGATTAATCATGCTTTGGCCTTGCCGAGGAGAGAAGGTCAGGCATCTTTACACGTGTGGGATACAAAATTGGCCACATTTGTGCTGCTACGAATGAAGGAAGTGGGAGTAAGAGATTGGCAAACAGCTTCAGAGGTGGGAGCTGCGAGTGTGGAGGTGGGCGTGAGATCCACTCAGCCGCTCCAAATGACTCGGCAAGAGAAAGATACAGAAACAATATGGAAGGCTAAGACACAGAGTGGGTGTTATTACTCAAATGGAGAAGAGTGTCATGCATTACAGCCCCCATTATTAGTGGAATCTATAGATCAGGGGTCGTCAGCTGGCTGACCACCAAAGTGTTTCAGCAGATCAAACTGATTACTCGAACAATAATGTAGCAAAACAGATCAATGCTTTTAAAAAAAAGCCGTTCAATGACTTAATTTTTAACGGCATGAACCAACAAAGCTTCTGTAGCAGATTCTGTTTGAAAATCCTTTGGTAGAGGAAGTGCACAGTTTCTGTACTATTCCCTGCATAAATTTGACTCTAGTGAACGTACTTCCCTTTCAGGAACTCAAGCTGCATCGGAACGCTTTGGGAACGCGACTGCGTTGTCCATGCTCTGAGTAATGAGTCTAATCAGTCAAAATTGAAGACAGGCTGTCACCGGGGGGGTGACATCACGACCATGGAGTATAAAACGCACCTGGAGAGAAGACTGCTTCAGCTTTTGTAAAGAAAGGGAGTTGTGGCTAGAGACGCTGTGTCTCATTCCCTAAGGGAACTAGGGTAACCTAGAGACGTTCCCTTCCAGGAACACAAGTCCCTGACTAGTGTGAATGAGCACAACTGAGTCAAAGGACAGAGGTGCCAGGAGTGGCACAGAGGTCACGGTTGTAAAACCTGTTAAAGGTGAGCGGGGTGGACCACCCCACAGCGTCACAGAGGTCTTGGAGGGACACTCCAGAGGACCAAGCCTTAGAGGCTGCCACACTCCGGATCGAGTGAGCTTTGACCGCTAATGGAGCGGGAAGACCAGAGGACCCATAAGAAGACGTGATAGCATCAATAACCCACCTGCTGAGTGTCTGCTTATGAGCAGGAAGCCCTGTCCTCGGAGGGCCGTAGCAGATGAAAAGAGGGGGCCACAAAGAGGGCCTGTAAATCACCTACTTTCCTCAGAGAGCAGATGGTCAGCAAGAAAGCGGTCTTGATGGACAAATGCCTTCACAAAGTCAAAGGCTTGAAGGGGGCATGGACAACGCAGTCGCATTCCCAATGCGTTCCGACGCAGCGTCTCGTTCCCTTGGGGAACTAGGGTTACATACGTAACCTAGAGACGTTCTGTTACATTTAAGTAAAATTAATAAAATTGTAAAACTGTCAAAATTGGAATTACTAAAAAGTAAAATTGCTAAAGTATTTGCTTTTGTACTTAAGTACTGATTTTATGAGAACTTTATTTTAATAATTTTTGCAATTCCTTGTTCTCTGGACATCATATCTTTCCAAAGAGAGAGTTTTAAAATGACGCATAGTAATTGATACCTTATTCCTCGAAAACTCTTAGAGAGCTGTAGGGTTATTCTTGTGGGCTTGTGGCAGGTTCTCATATAGCTCGTATTATGTATTGCCTTTAAAGTAGCAATTAATAGTATGTTTAAAAATACTTTGCTACTGTCCAGCGTTGTGTAAATCACATGCATTTATGTAAATTATTTGTAGGAAAGTGGCACAGTGAGAAAGGAAAGAGAGAAAGGGAAGTATGGAGAGTGAAGTGAACACATGGCTTGCTCAAAAACAAAGTCGAAGGCTCTAGAGTGGAAAAGCGTTTATCCTCTCGATTGAACATTGTGAGTTTGAATCCTGACGATTTCATTGCCATCTGTGGCTGTGAGCCAAAGGAGCAAATTTGGACTTGGTCTCTGGGTGAAAGAGATAGCGTAGACTCTATCCCCTGTCAGTCAGAGTGAGACTATTCAAACGTGAGCTTCTGTGTATGTAGACAAGGGCAGATTATTCTTTCCTCCATGTGTGTTACGCTGCCCTGACACTTGCATGGGCATCAGCTTGAAAATGTGTTATGCTGCCTTCATGTGTATAGGAGGAAGCATCTGTTAGTTTTTACTCTCGCAAGTTGGTAACTGTGATATGATAGCAGAGGCCTGGCTGGTGAGTGAGAACTGGCAGGTAATTAAATTGAGGAGAAAATAGGTGCTAAAAACAAATGGTTGCCTTTCAGTCAGTTTAGTAGCGGTGGAAATTGTAAATCTTTTTACTAAAAGATTTGTTTAGATTGGTTTACCAATTCATTAAAAACAATTGTCATTGTCATGTCAGTCATTTTTACACATTTGTGTATAAAACATAGGGAATGACAGAATGGTGTGTCAGTGCTGCACACTTTTCAAATGGACTGTTTCATCTTTCTCTCTCCCACTCTCTTTCTTCTTTTTTGCTGGGTGGTGATCTAAATGAAGCATATGCATAGATCAACCAAGCTGATATTAATGAATCAGATCATCATATGCTCACCTAGTTACTTCATTTCATTCAAGAGCAATTACTAGTTGGTGATGTTTTAATATGATGTTTAATAATACCTATTTTCAGCTTAAATGTCAACATCAGAGCTATTATATTTTGTCTACCTCTGGGTTTGTACAATATACTAGAGCACAACATTTGCAACTTTCAGTCAACAGCATGTTTATTGTGTAAGGTCATTATCAGTGATTATATATTCATAAATTGGGATTGTGCTTCATGCACTGATTTAAACTCTGAAGTATTAAATTCTCCTCATAGCATGGCTCTGCATCCTTGAAGGTTGTCCTAACATGACGAACATATCCAGTCCTTTATAAACAATACATTCAATTAGACAGAATTTCCCAGATTCGAGCTGAATACCTTCTGTAGATTGGTATACATTTTCCAAATCTGGATGATGATTTAGAAAGACTTCATTTCACAAAGGATGAAAAGGAAAACCTGGTTTGAACGGGGTTTTTTTATGTCCATTAATACTGCAGAATGTTTTTTTTTACTTCACATTTTTCATTCTCTGTGATGTTTCACAAACTAGTATCCATGAGTATCCATGATCCCTCCACAAGACAGTGATGGAGAACATAATCAAAATAAGATTTGCAGATGCCACAGATTAGTTTTCTTTGCTGGCTGTTAGTAACGCAAACCTAAATGATAACCAAAAGCATTTCTCTAAGAACTCTGTCACTTTTTGGTCACTATCAAATCTATATAGTGTATGTGTCAGTTAAAGGGAAATATCTCTTCGTATGCAAGCAAACATTTGCGATCTTCAGACACCAAGTCCCTGGGGTTCAATTATGGCTAGTTTCATTAAATATTTCATAAAATATGATCATGCATTTATGCTTCTTCTTCCCCCACCATATATGGCATCTGCAGCCTCAGGCAATACCAATTTTCTCTATGTACACTTGTTATGAGTTTGTTTGGTAACCATGCTGCGTTCTTTTATGTGCAGGTCAGACATTTGTGGATCTAATCAACAGCAGTGTCCACAGAGAGTTTACCCCACGGCAATGAGAAAATATCCACAGTTGCTCTCATAAACAGGCTCCACAGATCGGGTTTTTGTCCAGTGCATAGCCGGAGTGCAGTTGACTCATGAATAATGATAAGGGGTTAATGTGCTGATGCATTTAAATGCATTGTTGGATTTGACTGCAGTGTTTTATTTGACATTCTGTTGAAGAAAGTGTCTGTCAAGCCTAATTCTCCTCAAGGCTCCAGTGTGATTGATTAGTGTGTCACATCCATGGGTATGTTGTCACAGCTATAAAGCACATATCTGAGGTTAGATAAGGGCAGTGTCTATGTCCAGTGCTTAATTAACTAATTTTAAATAAGATGCTAACTTGAAATGTGGACCGCAACAATATTATATAAACACAGAACCTGTTTTAGCATGTTGTTAATTTTCATGAGGCAAATCTGAATTGTGTTGTTGTTTTAAATAATGATGAAAATCAGTTCAGAAATGTGTGGAACAACATTTAACATTGATATTTTGGTAAAGCTGAGATTGATTGCTGAGAAAGAAAGAATATTGCTTTATAGCTTTTTTGCCATATAATCCATGACCACATACAGTACATCTTGTTCTTTACTCAGCACAGGTTCTGTGACCTTCAGGATTAACCCTGTGGTAGACATATCATTTGAAGTATGAAGATTATTCGCTAGTGCAATAGGAATGGCGTCAAAAATATGCTGTAGTGTGGCCAAAACCCTGTGGCACTTAAGATCTGATCACCTTCCTAAATCTTTTCTCTTCTCTATCTTTTACCTTTCTCACTCTGCCGTCTTATTGTCGTTTTATTTCCTTCCTTCCTTCCTTCCTTCCTTCCTTCCTTCCTTCCTTCCTTTCTTCCTTCCTTTCATGTTTGTTTGCTTTGCCTTTTTGCATGCTTTCATTCTTTCTTTGTTTTTCTTTTTGTTAGTCTCTATTCATGTTTTAGATTTGATTGATGTACTTTATGCATCCTTTCCTTGCTTACTTGCTTTCAGCCTCTTTTGTTTTACCTTGTTTTGTTTGTTAGCTTGCCTTCAATATCTTTCTTTCTTTCTTTCTTTCTTTCTTTCTTTCTTTCTTTCTTTCTTTCTTTCTTTCTTTCTTTACTTGATTTCTTTCTTTACTTGGTTTCTTTCTTTACTTGGTTTCTTGCTTGTTTGCTTTCAATTTCTCTGAATTCTTTTTGCTGGTTTGCTTTCTAGGAAGCACTCCATTCACCCAGTCCATGTGTGTGTCTTGACATTTGACTGTCCAAATGGCTCTACGCACGTGGGCAATTCAATTAAAGCAACATTAGCCTGTAGATGCTGTGAAACATAATGGAAATTTGGGCGGATGGGCAGCTGTCTGGGAAGATAATAATGCTGCTTAAGCTGTGTAAGCATGTGATAAGAGGCTTACGGGCATAGGGACTGGCACAGGGGATGTCTTTTTAAAAGCAAGGTGCTTAAAAAGGGTATGTGGAGGAAAAGTGTGTACTTTTCTCTAGGGCAATGCAATCTTATTCACAAAGGGCAGGTATAGCTGCAGGTTTTTACTGTGACCAAACCTGATAAAACTAACTACTACAGTCAGCTGATTATATAAGTAGAGCTTGGTGTGTTCCTAGATAAACTAGCTCTGATTTTAAGGATAACAATTTACAATCATACAAATTCCTTAAATAATGCATGCGTAAATAAAAAAACGTCTCCAGGTTACATATGTAACCATGGTTCCCAGAGGGAACAAGACGCTGCGTCAAAATCGATTTGGGAACGCTTCCGCTTTTTCCACACTCTGAATAACATGTATAATCAGTCCAATGGAAAGTGTGATGTCACCGGTGGGGTGACGTTATGACCAGGAAGCATGAAAGCACATGGAGTGAAACCAGTGCAACACAGTGTCTCGTTCCCTCAGGTAACCATGGTTACATACGTAACCTGAAGACATTCTCTTTTTTATTTACACATGCATTATTTGAGGAATTTGTATAATTGTAAATTGTTATCTTTAAAATCAAGGGTAGTTTATCTTCAGGAACTCGTGCTGCTTAAAAAAAGACTGACCAATCCCTCCCTAATGTGGACAGGCACATATAGGACGAAGGACAGAGGTGCCGGAGTGGCACTGAGCATGGTGGACCAGCCTGCAGGCGTTGCAAATGTCCTGGAGGAACACTCCAGAGCACAAGGCCTTACAGTGGAGTGTGCTCTGACCCTGAAAGGAGCGGGGAGACCAGAGAACTCAGAAGATAAAGAAATAGCATCCACAATCCCATCTGCTGAGCGTCTGCTTATTCGCATTGAGACCTCTCCTCGGAGGGCCATAACAGAGGAACAGCTGCTCCAACTTCCTCCACAGTTCTGTTCTGTGTATGTGTATATGTCCAGTCCTCTCCACCTCACAGCATAGGACGTCCTTGTGGGACCCCCACAGCCTTTGGGCTGGGTTGTATTATTGTACCCTCTTGAGAGGAATCTCCTAGGGGGAGTGTTCGAGAAGGGCTACAGGTCCGCAAACCAACGTCTGCCCGGTCACCATGGGAGCCCCAGGAGAAGATGAACTCTGTCCCGGCGAACTCTCTCCAGAACTCCCGGGAGCAGCATGACAGGGGGAAAGGCATACAGTCACACCTGTACCATGGCATTCAGCCCTAGAGGGGGAGAGGGTGTTAGAGAAAACCAGAGGGGGCAGTGCGATGTCTCTTGAGTAGCAAACAAGTCTGAACTGACCTATGTGAAATCGTTCCCAGATTTGCTCCACCACATCCAGGTGGAGTCACCATTTCCCAGGCCTCGGCCCATGCCTCAAGAGAGCATCTGCCCCCCCATTTAAGGATTGCTGGAGCAACACCCTAGTGCAGCTCTAGGGGACTCCTGAGAGGCGGTGAAATCCCCACGTCCATTACGCTGCCGGGTGCAGAGCGAGGAGCTGGAGCTGGCAATGCCCTGAAGCACTGAGAGTGACAGGGTTAATAAACCAGCTCCGTTTGGGGGCCTGAGGGGGCAGGGCGGGCACTGCATAATGAGGTGCACACTGCCCCTTCTCAGCAGGGTCCCCAGGTGGTCCTATGTCAGGACCTTTTGTCCTCAGATCCCGGGGCTTCAGCCTCGAGCATCACACCAGGTCCCTCTTTGGGGGGAGTGCACGTTGCAACGCTCTGTCTCTCACCATCTCACCATGCCCGGTTGTTCCAGCGATTCCTCCCACATCGCCCCATGGGGCTGCTCAGCCCCACTTGTTTAGATTTGTACAAATGTGGCATATTTTAAACAATGTAGGCTGTTGTTGAATCAGTCAGGCACGTCACTTGAACATGTTGTACAGTTCTAGAATGCAGTTCAAGACACACATTACGCCTTCCACATTGTCTTTTTTTTCCCTTCTCTATTAATGGTGTATTCTCAGTTACCTTAATGATTGACTTACCTCTTTGTTTTTCTGTATACAATCCAACTCTACTCCTACCCAACAAACTTCTCAGACCACTTCTTCTTTTCTTTTTCCTTTCTCTTTCCATTTATCACCCAAAGGACACATATATACTGTAGTCAACAGGTACTAGTTATCCCTCTGTCCTTTTCCCTTCCTTTTTCAGACATTCTCTTCCTTTATTTCCTCGATATTTTGGTACTTCTTGGCAGTTCTTCATTTTCTTGCCCACTCACTTGTTCCCTCAATTCTATCTCCATGTTCAACTTTTTTTATGCTTTTTCAGTTGGTCTGATTCCTTTGCATGCCAACTTAGCAACTTTTCTCAAAAACTCAAAATTCTGTATTGTCCTTTGAGATCCTCTATATTTAGTTCCATTTGTCAAAGTTCAACATCCACTCTTTAGTCTAAATTCCTGCAGTGAATTCTGTTCTTTCCAGAACAAACTTTATTAGTACACTTACAGTCCTTACATTACATTTATTACATTTTACTATTTGCAAATCCACCTCAGCAAATCTACATTCCCGACCTATATTATCTACAGTGGCAGAGAAGTGTTATAAGATGCCTCATTGCATCATAAGTCTGATTTAGAATTTGTTCACCAATAAATTTCCCAATAACTGTGTGCAGTGGAAAGGAAAAAAAGGCAGTCAAGTAATCAAGGGGGTTATGGGAACACACTAACAAAACCAGCAGTGTGTGAAAAGCTACCTCATTAAGAACATCAGAACAGTCTGGGTGAGATGAGGGCAAACAGTGCCTGGGCTACTTTTTTCCTCCCAAGCCTTGTCTTAATCATTTGAGCAAACTGGCATGATATGCACTGACCTTGAATTTCCACTTATTACAACAATATTATGACACTGACTAGACAGAGGATTATTTTTTTGAGTACTGGAAACACCATTGGGAAGATATTTGTATTTGCTTCTAGTCCTACAGGGCTCTTGAAGGTCATGCAGTTTGACAACTCAATTTTTAACAATTAGCCCCTGATGTTTTCTCATGAAAACTAATATAGCAAGCTAATATGATATTTCAGGGAATGTTTTTAAAAAGAGGGATTAGCCGCTTAAGCACTGCATGGCTCCATGCTCAGTTAAATGAAAGCTAGTTGCCGGTAAAGTTTGTTTTTGCGCTGAGCATAGAAAGTTAAACATATGTTTTTTAGAGTAGCAGCATCACACTTTGCAGTCAACAGTGCTAATTCTGTACATATAAATACTTTGGATCCACCAACTTTATCGTGATCAGCTTGTGTTGCCTCTGCAACAGCCAGTTTGTGATGATAATAATGAGGTGCCATCCAACATACATACTGCTCATATGTATAATTTTTCAATAATGAACATCATCCATTTATTTTTTTATACCACTTATCCTAGAGCAGGGTTGTAGGGGAGACTGGAGCCCATTCCAGGGGCACACATACACCCTTTCACACATAATACCGACAATTTTGCCAGCGAGGGAAGTGGTAGCTCAATAGTTAAGGCACTCTGACCCCAGCCTCCTAACAAGCTGGGATATGTGAAGTAAGAATTTCACTTTGCTGTAATTTATATGTGACAAGTAAAAGCCTCTTTCTTTTTTTTTTACAACACATTTTTTTTTTTATTGGGGAGGAAACCGAAGTAACCAGGGTAAACCTGCAAAACACAGAAAGAATACAAACACTCTGCACATACAGGGTAGGGGTGTGAGGCAAACATGATAACTACTGACAGTAGCTACATAACAGTCTCATTAACACAAATCATTGAGCTAAGCAAATCAGACACAAAAAGATTTTCTATCTGTTATCGACTTTTGACCTTTGGGATAACTCGGATTGCTGACCCCACCCAAGGTCTTCTCCCCTACAACAGTATCTGACTTTACTAGCTGAATCTAGACTTTACTTTAAAATCTAGTAAAGCATCTTCCCAGAAGAGTGGAGGCTATCATAACAGCAAACACTTAATAAATGTGGAACTGGAATGTGTTCAACAAAACGTACAAATTGTATGTCCATGTTTTTACAAACCTTTGTCTATATAGTGTAGGTTTTTTGGTCTTAAATGAGAGAAAGACTACCCAATCAGTGGATGTGTACATTTTGTAAAGACCAATTTCTCTCTTCAGCTTTTCTGTGATCAGTTATAAAAAAAAACATGAAAAACATAGTTGATATAGATTTTAGAAGTTGTTGTACTTCAGAGGTCAGCTGATAATGGCAACAGACACAGCCTTACAAGCTGCAGGTTGACACAGGTATGTTAAATGTTTCTTAAATTTTGGATTGCAAGCCATCAGTTCTAAATGTGTTTTGGACAAATATTATTTGACAATGGTACAACATTACTTTGTGTTGGATAACCTAATCACACAACATTAGTGGCACCATTTTTAAACATTTGGTTAATGCATTTATTAGGACATTATATGATCTAAGTAATCTCTCTAGTGAAAAGTACATGAGCATGGAAGCTGGAAAGATACAGCTGCAGACGTACAATTTTTCACACTAAATTATGGATTCTGTCTGAGCTGCCTTAACTGAATGAATTTGCATTTTGATGCAAAGGCTTATTTGCATTTCCTAATGTGACTGTGGTCAGGATTATAATGGTAATTTCAGCAAACGGTTCAAATCAAGAGCAAATAAACCGCACACACTTGAGGAAGATGCAAACCAGAGTTGTGCAGTTTTTGATGAATATGTTGACCTTTAATAAGGAATCTGTTCTTTGAAATTTTAATTAGTGATAAACTAGTACCAAAATGGCAGACAATGAAGATCAAGACTTTATTTGGTTTTAACAAGTAATAGTCATCAGTGAATTATTCTCAGAATGGCTTGTTAGATTCCAGGACAAAATATTAGTGATAATGTTGAAAGAAATTTTGCAAGTTTATTATTTTTTTTAATTTAAGGTAATTTATAACCAGATGCATTCTGATTGAAAAAAAAAAACCTTTCTGTATTAACATGGTTTTGGAAAGGGAGCTACTTCATTAGTTTAAACATTGAATGAAAGCGCTGTAATTATAAAACTGCTCACAACCAGGACTAATTCTACTTATGATTTAATTAGTGCAGATGCTTACCACTCAGAGGCCCAATTGCACTTCTGCACAATGTCAGCCATAGATATTTAGAAAAGTCAGAGATAACACAGGAACTCATCCAAATCCTACCACAAGAGTCCGAATCTCTGCCAAAATATTAGACAATTTGTAGAGCTGGATTAATATTTATCTAAATTATTGTGGCCATATTCCAAATGGCCAACCAGGAACAGCCAAATGCTGCACCTGCTCACTGAAAATGTTTGTGAATGGATTAAATATGGAATATTTTATATATATATATATATATATATATATATATATATATATATATATATATATATAGAGAGAGAGAGAGAGAGAGAGAGAGAGAGAGAGAGAGAGCTATAATCTCATCAAAAGTCAGTGGCCAGATGTTTTGCACTTGGAATTACAAATTCACTTCCTTTTACTGGGCTCCCACCTGATTTCTACATCGACATTAGAAAAAAAAGATTAGAAAAAATTAGAAAGTCCTCACAGCCATACTGTAGTTCAGATGGTCCACTTTCAAAGGTGTTTTAAATAGTCAGGCACATGGCTGAAGAGTCTTATTTATATGCAGTGGATTGAGGTCCTCCTTTTCAAGGTAATGCTGCTCCCTCTCATATTAAACCAACAGGATCTGGAGGCAGGTGAATCATGTACACTTGCAGTCTGACACTGTGACAGGATATCATATAATTCAATATTTAAGGCTCGTCTTGAATGATGAATATGAATCAATAAAAAAAATTGAATTAAATGAAAGCTTTGACCAGGATGTGGGCCAGAACGAGTGGTGTCGAACTGTCAGAAATCTCATTTGGCTGCAGCACATGAAAAGACTGACAGCTCTACTGATCCTGATTATAGTGTAGACATGCTTAAATGATATTTAAAATAACTGCAAGAGTTTTTAATCCGTTAGAGCATAAAATTGTATTGTATTTCTTTAACTTTATTGTTGTATTTCTTCCGCTTTGTCAACAATTAGAAACAATAAATCTTTTAACATAAAGATTTAAAATAAAGACTTTTAATAAATATTGTTGTTGACCTGTAGAAGTTATATAATGGATATAAAGGTTAAAAGAAAATGACCTTTTATAATTAAAAATATTTAATATCCAATATACAAATATATTTACATTTTATAGCCTAATTTGAACCCTGACCAGGCAGTTACTAAGGATGAATAAGCAAAACCTGTTCAAAGGATTTCCCAGTTTGGATTCCGAGTCCTTAGTAATATTAATTACTAGTAATTTATATATTTGAATTGAATAAAGAAAGAACAGTAAATAACTAATTACCAGGGAGTATACTTTACTTTGTTATTTGGGCTATACCAGTTCAATGTTATGTTTAAGTCTATAGGATTATATAGTTAGTTTTTTATGTTTTACTCAATCCACAGATTTATATTTTATGCTGTAAACACTGTTAACCATCAAGATGTTGAATGTGAACATGAAACAAGCTTGTCTTGCCATCACTCCTTTAGAGTGACAGAAGCTAAGCTTCTGGACAAACCAGATAAGATTGCATCTGATGCACAGACCTTTGAGATTGTTATTGGCATCTTACAGAAAACAGCGGGATGTGTGTATGAAGGAATTTTTGGTCACCTAGCATTATCAGCACAGTTACTGCACTGAAGCAAAACTAATTCTGTGAAGTGAAAAGTACAGCGTCCCAAACAAATAGGTTCATTTAGGGTTAAATTACATGCGTAAATTAAAAGAAATGCAAATTAACTGCTAAGCTTCGAACCTCAGACTTACCAGCTGTTAGCCTGCTTTAGCCAAGAGGAAGGAATTATTTTGGTTGAACTTTTCAGTCAATTTTCTATTATAATTAGTGTATGAAAACCCATACATTAAAAACATCTTTCTGGTCTGGTCTTGCTATTGCATTTGCTGCCCTCGAGTCTTGCTTATTAGTGACTTCATTAATAATGAAAATAGAAAGTAGTGTCTACATATTGCAGTATAATTTAAAGCTTGAGCTAGATGTTTTCCCCAAAGCTTTAATAGCTCATTAATCTTGAAGAAAATCATATCTAAATTGAGAATAATCCTGTAAAATTCCAGATAACTTGCAAAGCAAATACAAATAGTCCTATCTAATATTAAAGCTATGCTTAGATATGATTCTTTCAGATATTTCACATATCAGATCATTGAGAAAAGAGGCGAGGCAGTTTGTTGGAAATCATCTGAGCTGTGCAAGTTTATTTTAAAGGGAATAGAGTTAGAGATCTTACACTATGATCTTACTGGTTTAAATTTTTCATACCATTCCATCTCGTATGCAGTGTAATAATTTTGTACTTATCAAAACACAGATAATGTGATGTTAATGAATTAAAGCAACTAAAGACGTGGGAATACTTGGAGCAGAATGACTAGTCAGCATTTTAGATTAGGTTAGAGAAATAGATCAAATTTCCAACGAGACAAATTTGTGTTTTAGCCATATTGTATGAAGTAGACTAGCATTATGGATATAGCAAAAACTGCTGAATCTGTCCAATCTATGATCCAGAAAATGATGAGATTAGCTTGTTTTTGTTCCAGTTAGGTACTAGTACTGTGCTAGAGACTAAAATTATTAATTAGGACAATCTAAAAATATTGATATTTGCAATTAAACAAGGTACAAGTGATTTGGAGCAGAAGCCAGCCTCTATTCTGCCTAGACTTTCAGGTGCACAGGCGGCCGAGGGGCAGGTGGAAACAAAAGCTGCGGTGACATTTTATCCGATGCCGAATCCCTGGGGGTGGCAGCACTGTCGGAGTGTCAGGCAGATTTCTGCGAGATGGAGATGGAAGGAAAGGCAAACAAACAGGGGCCCTGGCACAGTCTCCCATCTCCTGGCAAAAGACACCAAGCGCCATGCTCTCCTGTGGGGTTGCAGGCAGCAATAGATGAAACAGAAAGAGAGATCTAACCTTTTTTTTCTCTTCATGAGCACAGAGGCGATAGAATAAAGAGTAAAAGGGGTGTGGGGGGGGGGGGGGGAAACAGAGGAATCACCTCAGCAGCTTTTTGGCTTTGATTCCTAATGGAAATTGGACTACAGTGCCAGTCAGGCTTCAGAGCAATGAGCCATTCAAATGATGTTCTTTTCCAGAGCATCTGTAGTTGCAAATATATAAATAAATAAAGATATAGGGGTTAAAGTGTTATGCCATTGTTTGCAATCATCCAGTGAAGTAATGATGATTTATAATCCCACTTTCCAGTCTTACCCAGAAGAGGATGGGTTATCTTTGTTTCTCAACGTTTTTACTATGGAATAACAGCGTGTTGAATGTGAGGGCACATTTTCTTGTTTATAGAAGCACCTGGAAGGCGCTTCCTCTTGATTTTTTGCATGTATAAGATCTTTTATAGTGATTATCCGTTAAGAGCCCCTATTAGGGCATGTCATCTCCTAGCATACAGCAGAGCCTTATCAGGCACTGAATTACATTTTCTTCTTTAATTTTTTTTTAAAGATCAGCCTAGAGGACACTTTGTTATGTTTTCTTTCGATCTATCATTCCTAGTTTTATCTGCTTCATCTATTCCATTCATTTATACATTTTTATTCCAATCCACATCCTTTCAATCAAAAGTCAAACAACAAAACCACTGAGCTAACATTTTCCAATTGTTGTAGGTAATTACAGCCACGTGATACTGCTTTTCTATAAGAGGTTCAAACAAAAAAAATATTTTGGACAATTTGGATGCAAAATGGTCACATAAATTATTTTTTTCAGCTTGTGCAATAGTTCCCAAAGTAACTTTATAGCATCTCAAATAGCTAGATCACATGAAGTTCTATGTGCCTATTAAAGGTGTTTTCATTAAAATTGCAGACACTATCTTTTTCTTGTCATATGATTTGCTTTCAAATTTAAAGCCAGAATTATGTTTTTGGAAAGTATTTGCCTTGTGTATTATGGATGCCACTAATACTGTGGTAATCGATTTTAACTAGGAAGTGAAATTGTATTTTTTGAACACAGACGAATAGGAAAATATTTTATATAATATAATCAGGAAAATGTATGCTTTCACTTTCACTCTAAAGACAATTTATGCACATCAGTGAAGGTAAAAGTTACCATATATTTTGTCATTACTGTAAACCACTCAAAAGGAAGTGTTATAGGCCTAAGAAAACGGTTTACATAAATTAGAGATAAGTAATCATTTAAAACTAGAACAAAAAAAACATCTACATCGCTTTAGATATTAAAGCATGTTTTCAGTTTATTTGTAGGACATAATAATCAAGGTTTTGCATCTGTTAGTATAACTGTCATGAGATACAGTATTTTTCGGACTATAAGCCGCTACTTTTTTCCCCACGTTTTGAACCCACGGCTTAAACAACGAAGCGGCTAATTTATGAATTTTTCCTGGGTTTTTCCCGGTTTCACAAACTTTAAGCCAAAAAACTGAACCCCATAACATTAGACCAATGAAATTACCGAGCGGAAACAAAAAAACGCACCTCACCTGTGTTCTGAGCTGCACGGCATCGGGAGAAAAAACTTCCATCGGGTGATTTTTAAACGCACAACGATGCCAAAAGATAAACTCCCGAGAGAAATAGTTGTGAAAGGAAGGAGGAAGACAGTGAACAATGAATTTCTTGGTCGGTTACTGTTTAGATACAAGCCGTTGTAACGCGTTGAGTCAGGGTGAAGGGAGAGCTTGCTTCTGGCATGCTATTCCCAAAATACCGCTATGCGCAACATATTTCACCCGTTACACCGTGTGTAACGTGTTTTTCGTTAAAGCCTGTGTAAAGTACATTATTGTGTGGCTTATAAACAGGTGCGGCTTATTTATTAAAAAATAAAAATATTTGTAAAATTCATCTGAAGTTTTGCTTGAGATACTCCTTTTTCATTAAGACATGTCAATTCATCTACCTTTTGTAATACTGAACAAGTATCTGAAGCTTGGTGAAGCAGGCCAAGAATCTTATGTTGCTCATGTATATTCAGCCTATAGATCCAGTATAAAGTAGGGTCAGTCTGTTATGGTGTCAGTGGCTTACTGTGCTGCTGCATTCCTTTATGCTCAGCCATATATTACTGCTTAGTAAAGCACGTGCAATTTGCTCATGTGCCTTTCAGACAAATGACAAGAAAATGTACTCTAATGACAAGAATGTGTTTGAAACTTGAGTTAATCATGTGGGTGGTGAGTGACAGTCCATGGGTGAGAGCTGATATTCACTGTGTAATGAGTTGCAATGGTCGAGGGAAGCCTGCAAACTGCTGTGCCAGTAATAGCAAGTGATTAATTCAAAGAGCAATGCTCATGGATCACTGCTCCCCTGTTAGAAAGCACTACTGTCAGTTTGGTTTGATAGAGGTGGGTTTGTTCCTCAACCTGAGGATTGAGAAGATGGGCAGGGGAAATCGTGTGCATGTGTGCGTGTGTGTGTGTGTGTGTGTGTGTGTGTGTGTGTGTGTGTGTGTGCAAACACAGACATGTTTTTACACTGCAATAGAGGTGAAAGCTGCTACTAGCGCTGAGGAACTAATTGAAATGAGAGGCAATGTGCAAGTCTCCGCCAACATTGCCAAGCCATTCGTCAGAGTGACATCACTGCACTCACACCCCATCCATCTCCTAAGCATGCACTCGTCCCTGTGATTAATATCCATACTTCCCAATTGCTTGAGCATTCAAACACACAACGATGTGCTGGGAGGCAGCAACTTCCCCTTTAATCTACAGGACTGGACAGTCAAGCCATAGTTCTGTTCTACGCTTCTCCCCTAGGTGAAGTGCAGCTAACTAGTGCCCTTTTATCAACTTGTCAGTGAGGCTGGAGTCAGGCTAGCTTTGTGACTTTGGAACCTCTACAATTTCTCAGATTCTCAAAAACACTGTTGTGCACAGAAAAGGGAAACCCACTGGCCTTTTTTCCCTGAACTGATATAAATCATTAATAATCTGCTGCATGACAAATTTAGAATAAAGATTAGAAAAACTAACAGGCTTTGCAAGAGGTTGGGTGCTAACCTGCCCTTGTACTACATCCAAAATCTTCAAAGATTAAGATGCCAAAGAATCTGCTCATTATCAGGAAGCGAGATTGTGGCTGCCACCTGAGGTCAGGTGCACATTGAAAATGCTTCAATGTATCATCTTGTGAGTCTTTCCTTTCTCACAATTTGCTTTGATTACACACAATGCTGATGTGTGCCACATCCACTTCTTTTGAGTGGTGTTGAAGAAACATGAATATTGCCAGCCTTTATTCAATTTGTTGCAGAGCAAATGCATTTCACTGTCTTTGAGAGCTGGTCCCAAATCTCCTTGTGCACCCCCCATCCACCGAATCACTTAGCATTGTGTGTGATCGATTGGAATGTATTCTATTAGTAAGGAGTGTGTACCATGCAAATTGTTCTTTTGTAGCTGGCTCCAGTGGTTTGTGGAGGAGGGTGAGGTTGGACTGTCCAAAGGGATCCAATCGTGTAATCAGATTAAGAGCTACCATCAAAGACGAACAAAGGCTATCAGCTGCCCCTCTTTGTTCACCCTGATATTACCCTAACACTCACCACATGCTTTTCGAGGGGGAAATCTGTTTTTATCAACTGCAAATTTCCGAAGCTGTTTGGGTTATCATCTTCTCTTTGTAGTTTGGAGACTGGCCCATGCTGCTAAAAAGGTTGAAGTAGATATGTAAACTATGTTGTGGTGATGCGCACATGGTAGATTGGGGTCAGCCTCATTTGCAGTTCATTTTGCAGACTGATTGGAGAAAGCAATTCGAATTTTGAGCATGGAGTGACTTCCTAAACTAGAGGCATGCAGCTTCATTGAGTTTAAAACGTACTGGTCTCCAAAGGCACTCTTATTGGATCTCATTTAAAACCAATTAAGACATGCCTCCTGGCATGAGCTTACACTGTGCATGAAGTCATATAATATCTTATCTCATGCCAGTTACCATATGCAGGCTTTACCATGAATTTGCAGCTTACTCTGTGGAATATGTCTTTTAAAAAACATAGCTTCAAGCCAGAACCTTGGCAGCAGATGGATATGAAGCTGTATTCATCCAGTGACATTTGGAATTTCTGAAAACTTGAAACAAACATGATTGAGATGCCACATATGTAGACCATTCTAGCCATCTGACAATAAACAGACTTGCTGCACAGAAAATCACAGTATGCTTGTCATCCCAAGTGTCTCACAACATAGCTATGTCCAAATCTATGGCCTCCTTTTTGTTCTAACACCGGAAACACAGAAGTAGCGTGTAGTGAATAGGCTTCAGTATTCAAAGCATAAAAAAAAATACAGCACTGTCTTTCTTTGAACTCCGTAGTCACATTATTGAGTGCCCCAAGAAAGAGAGTGACAGAGAAGCTGCTTCGTGATATAAATGGCTGTTGAATCTTTTCACTGGCACAGTCTCCTCCCCTGCCTGCCCCCTTTTCTTTTCAGACCTCGTATTTTTCGGAATGCTGCTATTTTTCTGACAGGGAGCAGGAGTTTTTTTTTTTGTGGGTGGGGGGCTCGGGTTATGGGTGGATAGTGTGGGAACAGTGAATAGATCCCTTAGGGAGAGATGGACTGCAGGGGTGATAGTGTTCATGAGGGAAACTGACACACTGCTTCTTTATGCGGCTGTTTGGAGGATGGCCTTCAAGCTCTCTCTTTCTACATCCACACCCGAGAATCTTCCATTCAGACACCCGGGGTGGGGGTAGGGGGCCTGGCGCACTTTCGTTGAGCTGCGAGGGGGGGGCATTTCTGAAAATCTCTCAAGGCATTGATTGTGTGGCCTTTTTTTTCTGGTGCATTGAGAGGGGTGGAAGATAGTTGGGACACACAGACAGCCTTGTTATCTGGCACCCACAGTGAGGGCAAAGAGAGTTAGAAAGACAGAGAGAAAGACAGGCAATGGCCCAGCCTTCATTGCATCATCACCATCTGCAACTTCCTCTTCTCCCTCTTCTCCTCCCCAGTTGTTTGAGCCACCATTTAACTTCCTGAGTGAGGCCAGTGATAATAGATTCCCCACACCAGGACTTCATTACACAACCATGCTGAGGCTTTGTCTGAGACAGAGCTAGACCATGAAAGATATAGAAGCTGTCTACTGTCAGTCAATTCCACTTTACATACTGGGCTTTAAAGAGAATATGAGGAATTGATTCAATTGAATATCATCTAACCACACTCCAGAGTCTTCAGAGCCTTATACAGAAATATCATAGTATACCTGATACTGTGTTCTTAATGGATACAAATTAAAAATATTGATTTTTGTTTGTTTTTAAATAGTTTGGCAGGGGCATCTGGTTGACATACATTATGTGAGCAGGACTTTTTTTTTTTTTTTTTTTACGTTTTGACTGATATAAACTTGTACTATGTTTATTCATTCATCTTTAGTAACAACCTGGTCAGTGTTTTTGTGCTTTAAATTAGAGTACTATTTTGTTTCCATTTTGAGAAAAATTAGTAAAAAAAAAAGTAATTAATACAATTTTAACTAGGTAAAAAAACTGACACCTGTACACATTGCTAGTTAACTGTTAAGAGCCAAAATGTACAGACTATGCTAAAAATGCAGGCATTTCTATCTCAGTTTGAGTATTTACAAAGGCATAAGTTAGGGTTCATATATTTAAAATAAAAATAAAATCTTCAGCTTGGCCCACATCTATCCATTTTGAATTTAAATTTAAATACAGATTCAAATATGGAAGGTTCAAACACTGAACACAGTTGGAGATTTGCTCTTAATTTTTTTACCATCATTTTATGTATCAATGCAAAATACCGAAAAGAAATTGAGAACATAGAATACGTTATTAATTTAAAAGCCTTTTCTATTTGTGAGTTGGTTTATTTTGCAAATCCTCACTGTATAATTAGTACCCAAATAGTCATAGCATTTGTAAGCACATTGTGTTCTAAATGCTTGGCAAACTACAAAATGTGCAAATGCGTGTCAATATTCATATATGCAAAGTAGGCAAGCAAAGAGGCGCTCTCGTGAGCTGTCCAGGTGACATGAATGGACAGCCTTTGGAATACTGACAAGCTTGAATACTGAATACAGGTGGGGGGGTCTGCAGCAGGTTTTGCATGTATTTTGTATAGCTGCATTACTGTGTCAATGTAAGAGAGGAGACAGGTTCATGCTGCCTTTTTCCTGTTTCTGGTTCCACAACAGCTCCTTATTTTTACCCAAAAAAATACATGTTTGAGGAAAGATTTGCAGAAGCCTTTGTGTAGGTAAAGGGAAAGAATGAGTGAGCAATCCTATTCTTAGCCACTTCACTAGTTTGCATGTATGCAACTTTTTGTCACATGGACCGTCTGAACTGGTGAGATAGATGGTAGATATATAGATAAGTATAGAGAGAGAAAGAATCTTGAAACGAAGTATGTTTCAGACAAAATCAGATGTATAAGCAAAATACAGACCGACACAGATCGAATTAAAAAGTATGCCAACTGGACATTTTTAGTTGATAGGAGAATACAATTCTATAGAGACATTTAGCATTAATATAAAAACTAAACCAAATTATTTCTTCTTCCTTACTTAGGTTAGCCACTGTCAAATTTAGATTCCAAAAAAAATGTTGTCACTCAGATCCAATAGAGATTCAAGCATACTAAAAATAAAAGTAAGCAGATCTACCAGAGTGTCATTTTTATGCATTGTCTTTGAAAAGAATGTCATATCCACTCAGAAACAAGAGCAGGGTGTTTATTTGTGGAACTTCACAAGTACGTTTGAAATGTTCAGCGTGTTATGATAACTCTGTTTTGGTCATGGCTGCATCGAACTTATGGAACTACAAATAAATGAATGTGTTTCTGCTGACTCTTATCACTCAATAGCCAAGTGATTTGCCACAGGTTTGCTTATTTTTCTAAAAGATGGAAGACATATTACGAACCCTGAATGCATTTGCATCTCCAGGTGGCATGTACGGATCATATCTTTCAATTGCAGGGTTTGGTTAAAACTAATAAATACAGCTATTGGAATATTTTGTGATTGTTGGTTAAAGCTTTATCGCTGGTCTCTCCAGCACACATCCTCACTACTTTGTTATCCTTTGGGAGCTCTAAAGTAGACCATCTGTTGATCCATTTGCTTTTTGCTGCGTTTCTCACAGCAGCAGGGCCGTGTATTTAACTCAGCCCCCTTCCACCTCCCCGTCCCCCTGTGCGTGATCACAACAGAAAGTGCAACGTTTTTTGTACCTTTAACAACCACAATTATTGATCAGTGGTGAATTTATATCATCCTAGTTCCCACTCGTCCTCATATGACCTTATTTGGCTGATCTCCGACTTGTGGTGTGTCTAACAAGCTCCCGAGAGATGCTCTGAGAAAAACAGAGGCCAAAGAAAAAGAATCAAGCTCTGCCATATGTGGCATCAGGCATCGGAAGACAAATGATGTTTTTTGTTATACAAATTTTTAAGTAAACAAGGCAGAAAAGTAGCATGAAAAAAATCCATGGATTTACAAAACACCAAATGTCTGACAATGCCCAGGGGTACAGAAAAGTTTGTGTGAAGCTTTTTTTTATGGTAACATGTTCCCTCTGTCCTGGCTGAATGGTTTCAACAAGAAAGCAAACTCTATTTGATATGCTTATAAATTTCATGCTACTTAACTGATTTACACCTGATAAAATGAGAACCAGCATCCTGTTATTTCCCTCAAAGCAGATTTCCTGCGTTTTATATAACAGTGTTCCTGTTTAGTCAAATGCACCAATGCTTATTCGAGCACATCCAGTTTATGAGTTGTATTAAAATGTTTGACAGTGATTGAGCCCTCAACAGAAACAATGTCTATGGGCGGTGAATCTAAGTCTGGGAATGTTAATCATTATTCAAGCATCTGTGACCTGTGGAGATGCACACACTACATCTGTTAGATGGTAAAATCAAGCCTGCAAGGTGCATTATTCTCAAAACTAAAATATTCAGCCAAGTATGTGATGGGAATCAATTCGGATAAAATAGCTGACCGCTATGTATTTGGAAATGCATTTCATATCAGCTGTGTTAATAAGATCTCTCCAGGGATATGATATGTCAATCAGTTTCGCTGTACGTGCCTCACTTGTGGCCTTACAGACTCAAGAGATCATTCAATTCAGTCGTAAGAATTTGATACTTGGTGGTTTATTGAACCTGGCCTGAGTATTCAGCTTGAAACCCAGCGGGTGAGAAAATGGCACAAGCTCTTATCTATCTTGAGGCTAAAATGACCATGTAGATAAAAATGCCCAGGGCTGCTTTATCATGTTTCAGGGTTCCATTGACAAGTTCTGAAAGTGTGTAGGTCCCATTATCACATGTCAATATCTTTGATTGAACTGTGATTAACTAGTTTGCATTTAAATCGGTTTCCTCTAATGCATTAAATGTTGTAGAACTCTTGTGGTACAAGCCTTGTTGTTTCATAATCATAAATCATCATCTCTTGAGATGAAATTATACCCAGCTGCTTGTCAGCTTGACTGATTCAGGTTTTCCTCAAGTACACAGTACAGAAACATGTCTTTAATACTAGTTACTATGTACTACTGTAAACAGAGACCTTTTTGTATTTGTTATACAACAGTGCTTTTGAACGCTCAATTTTATTTAGTCAGAAGGTGTTTTGTTAACGTTCACATCAGCAGGCTGGACAGCAATTTCAGATTTTCAAAGTTTTTGTGAATGCACTTGTTCAAATACATATTTACACTAACAATGTCCACTGGGACTTAGATTTTTAAAAATGTATAATCATACATTCTTTCTGTATTTTGGTTTTGTCGAAAGTAGTCTCCAGTGTCACTGGTGTTATTTAAAGTGGTATAAAATTAACCTAAAGATTGTCTAAAAACCAAGCTTCTTTCAAGCTATCTTTTGCATTGGCCACGTGTTTGTCATGAAAATTTAGATTTTAATTAAAACTGGCAAACAAATTCAAAACATTATTACAATCATATAAACAGGAACAAGCAAAAGGTCAGGAGCCCACTATTTGTACACCTACAACTATATCAGAGATCAAATATCACATCCAAGATCATCTAGTCATGGTAATTATGTTCTGCTAGACAGGTGCTTCAAACACATGTGAAGACTTAATACATATAGTTAGATTAGGATGTTTAAAATAATTGCATGATCTAAAAGTGTTTGTTTTTTTTTTTTTTTTACATGTTAGAAATATTAAATTGATAATTATTCAAATAAATGTTCTTATTATAGCAATATTACCAATAGACCCTGTCCCAAACAGTTTGATAAATAAATACAAGAACATTCTTACAAGAACATACTTTGAACTACTTAGGCTGTACTTGACATGTCAAACTTTTAATACAAATTATTAAAGTAAATGATTCCCTCGTTGAATTTGGAAAGCGCTATTATATTTGCTCTCGTAAAAATGGAGAGGACACGGCTCAGCATCACCTCCGCTAACAAAGCTATGATCTAATCCTGTTTACGTGAAATAAGCCTGCTTCCAATCGGGTTTTAACTTATGGGCCTTTTGCTATGTCAGCAGCTAGAGGATGAGCTTTGAAAAACGAAACAATCCCGGCTCATGTCAAATCGTCAGCAATAAAATCCAAATAATTGAGTAATCCACTTACAAAGAACAGGCCCAATGTGTTTCAGCAAAAAGCAACACAAGGGCAAAATATAAAAACAATGAAAGTATCTTGGACACATGAAACCACCAATGGCAGAACATCAAAGGGACATCTAACATTCTCCAAAGTGGTCTTGCTCACTTGAGTAAAATATCCACAAAATTCTCAGAGCCCCAAAGTAGTTATTGTGCAAGATGGAGCATCTTGCACAATAACCAGGAAGCAGACATACGGCAGACTGGCAGGTAGAGGTAGGGGTCTGGTAGCATAACTAACCGTTTAGTTCTGGTTGCAGGCTTATGTACTCACACAATATCCTGGTGGCTTGTAGCCTAAAAATTATGTCCTTGCCAGATTATGGGGGTGCAGCAACGAATTCTTTACCAAGGTGGACACAGGAAACTGGCTTTTAGCCTGTGGAATGAGCTTGCTAGCGAGGCTACATTATAGGCCTGTGGGTTGAGAATGGCATAGGAGGCCTCCTTACTGGCCTCATAAGAGAGGTTGCTTTATCAGCCACAGTGTAGACCATGGCATGGGAGGCTACTTTGTCAGCTTCAAGCATGAGCTTGGCTTGGATGGCCAACTTGACAGCTTCTGGGTTGGGTTTGGCTGGAGAAGCCACCTTGTCCGCCTCTAGCATAAAATTGGGAAGAGAGGTCTCTCTGTCAAGTTTAAGTATGAGAATTGCAGCAACTCAGTGTAGCACTTCAAGTTTGGCAGTCTGGGTTTGCCCAAGAAGCAGCCCAAACTGCTGCATCCATGTTGATGTCGAAGTTATGTAATGTGTGAAGTCAAAGACAGTTACAAATACAGTTAAGAATTAGAAACTGGCAAACAAGTCCAAGACCTAAAGCAAAATGTAATGGCTAATAGCAGCAAACTAATACAAGGGCAAAATACAGAAACTATGAAGCAAGAGATCAGAAACAAGAAAATTATTAATTATAATTAATTATTAATCAGGGGGCAAACTGAACACGTGAGATTAATTAAGACACACAAGGGAAACAATCAATGCAGGACATGGGTGAAGACAAAACATGAACTAAAAACAACAAACAAATCTGCACAAGCTTCTGTATGTGCTAATATATATATTTTTCCTACTTATTGTATATATATAGTATACGTACAGTAGTATTTAGTGTTATATAATTTATTGTAGTTATGTTGTAAAGCATTTAAAATGTTTTTTTCTTCTATTTTTGCAGTTACTTAGCTGCAGTTATGTCAATTGAAAACACTTCTGAATAGCAGAACTATTTGACGTTTAATTCTTAAAAACCATTTCTCATCTAGAATTTTTTTCCATGTCTACATTTTCACATGAAAAAAAAAAATCTTAAGTGATTATTTAGAAACATTTTTTTCATAACATTCCTGCTGACTCAAAGCTATCTGTTCAAAATTACAGCCTCTGTGGCTCCTCTTGAATTGAAAATTGAAGAAAAACACACATGGGGTATGAGGGGTGGCATTGTCTGGTTACTGTCTTGTTTGTTACCTCAAATTCTAGCTGGTCAAGTGTTCTGTCTTAGATGTGGAAACAGTTGTTAATAAAATCTTGATTTTCAAAATACTTATCTACAGCTACATTCCAAAACATTTACTATATTCACTTGTCATGATCACTCAAATGTTTATCCAGTTTACAGCAGAGAAATTTATCAGACTCCTCAAATCACTGATACACCAATCCATTAAAGGAAGTGTTTTGTTTTGTATTCCAGGCTTCCTGAGCACGGGTGACCAGGCCGCTAAAGGTAATTATGGCCTCCTGGATCAGATCCAGGCCTTGCGCTGGATCAGTGAGAACATTGGATACTTCGGTGGTGATTCTAACCGCATCACTGTCTTCGGATCAGGCATCGGTGCCTCTTGTGTGAGCCTGCTTACCCTGTCCCATCACTCCGAAGGTAAAAGAACATTCTGCTACATTGTGATAAATCTCTAAACCTAAAAGTCTCTCAGCAAAGGTAAAAGACAAAATTAAATGAAAAGGAAGTTATTGCTGGTGCCAGATTCAAGCATTAGCATTTCCATTTGCCAATAAATACCTGCGAGGATGTTTTAGACTTTTCAGTGTGCTGTTTGCTCAAATTCAAATTCCTAATGGGCAAGACTAATGGCATACACCCTCAAATGTGCCTTTTCTTTTTTTTTTTTACATGCTTTCCATTGCCTGTTGGCAGTCTGGTATAAAAAAAATGCTGCCAAAATGCTTTTAACTGATGCCAGCTATTATGGGCCTTTCTCTTAGTGAGAATTGCAAGTAGACTGTGAAAATTAACACACGGTGTTAGGTATTTATGTAGTCATAAAGTCGTGACAGTTTTTCACTGTCTTTTACCAGGGTTGTATGGATTGTCATCGCAGTGGTGTTCACTGTGTTTGATATAAATCAAGGCCACATGCTTTTGTAGGTGTCATAATTAGTGGTTAAATTTTATTTGTGAGAAATGCCTGTTGCACGGGATTTTAATTATACTGCCACTTTGTTCTGGAATAAAACTAATTGTGAGTTGCCACATGTGACCGTGTGGGCTACACTTGGCCTGTGGTGTAATTGATTTTTGATCATATTACATATGTATGATTGATAGTTTAATTTTTCAAGCCTAAGGGTTTATACAGAATAAAGGCTGCAGCATGGATTATTTAAGATTAGTGTATAAGTTAAATTTTGAGATGTAACAGATATGTTATAAAACATATTTTATAAGGCTATCCTGGTGTTCATCCATTGTACATGTTCACATAACTACCATTTGACCTAATAACTAGTGATTGCTAAGAGCTGCTTTAAAGAAAAAAAAAGCACACAGTCTCTGTATTTCTATATTGAAAGGCGATGGCGTCTCCAACTGAAATGAGGTCATTTTGGCAATTTCACATTGCTTCTTATTATGAACAATTTTTTTGTGCTCCTCCACTGCATTTTGCATCAAAGCGTTACTAATTGCCTTGATTTCCTTTAAATGAATATGACTGCTTTTGGATTTATATTCCATCTATTTTATTATTTTCTAGCCATCAATTTTTTTTTTTTATATTCATACACCACCATGCCATGCTTCACGTAGCGTGGTACTATAGAGCCACCTCGGTCCGCTCTCTTTCCCTTTTCAGTAAATTGGATATTACTGATGCTGATATTTCCCTTGAATAGAAATGTGTGCCCTGCTTGGCTTGATGAGATAAAAAAAAAAAAAGAGGCTGCGTATAAATTTGTGAGATCCTGCGAAATTGAAACAGGAAGCCCTCTGTCATGAAAAGGGGCACTGGTAGTGAGTGCTACCAATATCAATCAGACATCTCAACGTTCATCCTTAAAGCTGTGATCTTAGTCATCAAATGAAGGATGGGGCGTGAAGTGGCCTGCCAAACAGTGCTGAAGCAGCTGAGGGGAATACCAAGCAAGTGAACACCTGTAGTGGGCACTTCTAACCTTGTAGCAGGCAGATAATCTTTAGGTTAGATTCTAGTGCAATAAGCAATGTCATATAACCATTGAATGGGCAAACACAGAATAGAGTTGAAAATGCAAAACGTATCAATTTTGTGAGCTAAAAGTTAGCTAGAAATTTCTACTATGTGTTTTCTTTTCTTTGTGTCATTTAAATTGCATTGGAACTGTTGCTTAGCATCACATATAATTGCTGAACTATGGTCATTTATGTTATATAGATCTGATTCATGCATGTTAATACAAATGGCATTTGCAGTGTAAACACAAAAGCATCTTGATGCATCCCAGGATAGCAGTGAAAGAAGAGTTAATTGACTGGATCATTACTTAACCAGAACAAATTGTCAGCTGCAGAACATTTCTGCCTATAGCAGAAATATAGAATATTATGTAAGTATATTGAAGTAATTGTAGAAAATGCAATAACAAGTAGTCACTATAAAGACATTCAAAATGGTTGTGTTTCAACTGTCCACTTGTTTACTCATTTGGCATTCAAATGTATGATCAGGTTTTTTTCTCATTTGTTTGTTTTTAATAAAAACAGTGTGTGACTATGGCCATTGATGGAATCTGCCAACAAAGAACAAATGCTGATCATATGTTATTTGGATGTTTATGCATTTTCAGCTACTTTTAATCTTATTGAGCTTTCATGCAAGTGTACATTATTTTGCATGCACAGTACTACAAAAAAGATTGAAACAAAACCACATGCATGGCCGAAGTCTCTATGGTAGTGAGAATTTTGCACCATAGTAGTCTATTTCCAATGGCTGGGTTATAGAAGAAATAAATTAAAGCAGATGTATATTTAAATTTTACCTGTATAATTTATTAGATTTATTTAATAAAATAGCCACTTAGTTTAGATACATGTTGTGTCTCACTATTGAACACCCAAGTGCATGTTTATTTTGTAAGGTAACCCACCCAGTGGCCCAAAGACAGAATCCACTGGCGTGGGTGAAGGTATGCTGGGTGTTATTCTTTCGTCCTGCAGTGAAAGATTACTAAAAATGGATTGCAATTTGTTGCATTAATCCGATTTTTAACCTCTATTCTGACTCCAATTTGTATTAAAGTTTTAACTTGAATATATCTTATTAAAGCTGATCACATTGGTTGTATTTCTTCTTGAATTTTAATAGATTGTTCCAAGCATTACCTCTTTCAATTAATCATTTATTATGGACCCACAGTCACGATTCTTAGTCAGAGGATATAACCGTAAACTAATATCCTTTAAGTAGGCTACTCAATGCTTGCTCATGCATAACAAATAGTTGATTTAGTCACTTTGTTATAACTTGCTAAGTCAGGGATAGTCAGAAATCAGAAGGTCCCAGACGTTGTGCTCTATGCTTCATGAGCTTTCTGTATGCACTATCCTGGTCATAGATTTGCGGTACCACCAGACTACATAATCAACTGGAGATCATCAAGAATTTTACATTTATTTGAAAGGCAAATGTCAAATCTAGACCAAATTATTGAAGAAAGTTGCACAACATGATCAGCATCAAACCAAATAGTTTATCAATGCAGTTTATAAAAGAACTGTTAAAGAGTCACTGTACCTGGCAATAGAGACACACAGGGACTGTGTGTAAAGGTTTGACTACATAATGCTTCCATGCGTGTTTTGCCAAATCTCCTTAAATTCCCAAACCACCATAAACACTTGTAAAATCAAAGTAATAAAAGCTTTGCAAACCCATATGTTGGGACAGGAGGTGACCTAAAACCAACACCTGATAAAGATCCTCCCCAGGACAACCCTCATATCAGTAGGAAATAATTGACCTTTTCTTTATTTTTGTCTGTTCTACTGATATAGGGAGATCATATTTTCAACCACACTGAGACCTTTAAAATGATACCAAACATTTTACAACATGTTACAATTCATACATTCCTAAAATTTAATAGTTAGAGTATGCAAGTATAGTAGCTTGAATTCAGGGAACTTCTAAGTCACCTTTCCATGACCCAGCCATATCCCCAGGAGGGAATGAGGGGGCTCAAGGATGAGTAAGAGGGCAGCTGAACAAATGGCTTTCTCTCTTCAGATTAAAGTTTATTGTTTTGTTGCATGGCAGTTCTCGGGGTCTGAACTGGAAAGATCTGAACATCCTTACAATTTCTTATGAGCTTGGACTTGCAGTAGATTTTCTTGCAAACTTTTACAAACTGCTGATTTAGATCTTTTTGCCTGGTCAATTATTTCTCAAGAAGACCTGACACCGATGGTAGCACACACAGCCCCCTTGGTCCACATTAGGTTGCAGGTCATGTAGTGCATCACCCTCTGAGGCTACTCTTGTCTTTCTTCAACCGCTCAGCTTAATCTGTTTTTTTCTTACAACACTTGTCTGTCCTGTTTCTATTGAGAACTCTGTGTTTCATTGTCTACTATTTCTTTTTTGTTGAAAAGTTAAAGGTACTCTTTCGGGAAATCTAATAGCATCTAACGTACACTCCTCTTTGTCCAACATTCTTACATTTGTGGTAATTTCTATACAAAGAAGAGTTATAGTGTCCTTGTGAAAGCTGCTTAATTTAAACTAACAGTTCATATTATCTTTAAATTCCAATAGAACACGCCATCAATCCGGTGATCAAGAGCTACTACATTTATTTATACTTCGATTCACAGGAGAACACTTTCACCTGAATCTCATCAGCAGCAAAGTACCATGGGTCAAATCAGCAAACAAAAAAAAGGAAACTAGGTTCAGTCACGCAGAGCCATGTGGGTTGTGTGAGATTGAGGGTGCTGCTTGTTTGTCCAATGTATGTGTGCATGATGGTGTTAATGAGGCCACTGTGACCTGTCTTCACCACACAGTGTGGTTCCTAGGCACAGGTAACCCAAGTCACCTGCTTGTTGGCCGACAATATGATTTGATCCTTATACACATTTTAGTATTAAAAAAACTGGCTCGGATTTTAAATGCATGTCAAATTTTTTTCATGCAAAGAACAAGATAGTCAAGACAAGGAAGGGCATAAGGTTCTGGCTTTCAGCTGTTTCCCTGTCTTAATGAGAGGAATCAAGCAAAAATGGGTCATTAATGGCAGAAACTGGACTGTGTCTTACTGCTTTAATGGGATTTAACAGATGCAACTAAATAGCCAGGAAAGATCGTGTCCTTTTTTTTTCTTTTTCCCCATTTTCCATCTATCCATGGCAAAATTAAAAAGAGAGAGCGAGAATGAGAGAAAGCACTTCTCCAGAACATTAGACGTCTCATATGTTACTATCCATTTGGCATCATGGCTTGCTCTAATTGAGCACATATATATTAATTTATTTCTTTCCACTCTCTTCATAAGGATTATGATGTTGAATGAGAGATGGCTCCACAGCACACCTCTGGAATACTAAGCACCATCAGTTTTAGATGTACATGCTTATTAGGTCAGGGAGGATGTGGGCTACCAGCATTGCCAGTGAAGGTCGTTGCTATTTTTTTCCCTTTCCAGTAACTAATCAGCCTAAAAGCTCGGCTTGTGAGGAGGTGTCCCTCTTTTAATGGAATGCCTCATACATTAAGAACAGAAGGCCTAGTCGTTGGAGGAGTCCATGTGACCATGTCAGCTTTCATTTTTATTAAGGCTTTAGGGTTATTGAGGACTATAAATGTGCCTGCTTGAACTGGGCTGGGTTTATTAGAACGATGCCGTGAGTGCAGTGAGCTTTGTGCCTTAAAGCACTTTAATGTCATTAAGAAAATGAGCCCCCTGTTAAAGCACAACCAATGTAAAGATGAAGCTTGGTATTATAGATGGAAATGTCATGAAACACAATAGTGCATAGTAACATATTATGACCTAGCAAAACCACTCATAGTACCATGTACTTCACAGACAAAGTGTATATATTTTGTAGGATAGCATGATTGTACTATGAGGATGCAATAGTAAACTAAAAATGGAACATTTGGTTTACACTATTTGCAGAAGGACAGATAGAAAGCCTACAATTCCAGTTCTGTAAACATTTACACATGTGGCTTCAGCCCAGTTGCTAAGTGAGATTACAGTAATTCCCTGTTTATCGCGGTGGTTACGTTCCAAAACCGCCGGCGATATACACAAAACGGACGGCACCCCTATTTTATGTATACAGTACTGTACTGTATAAACATTTTACTTTATTTTACAATTTATAATTATATTTTTATTAATAACTTTCATTATTTGAACATTAAACTCCATAAAAACAATTCCTTATCATTTTTTTGCTCCATCGTTACTGTATTTGCATTTAGTGTTTTAAGACCACCGCATGGAACCTAGCATTATTCCCTCAGTTTACTCTAATGCATATCTTACAGTTGGTAATTTTTTTTATACATTCATTGTTAAAAATTCGTACACTCCTACTTTGTTCAAGCACCACCTTTCTTTTTGAATAATTAAAGCAGTGTTAACTTTCAGGCTGCCACGTTGCTTTTCTTAATTGCTACTCATTTTTTTAGGACACGCAAAAGCATCTAAATGTACAAAAACAAGACCTGTAATAATATTTTGTGAATGCCATTAAATTGTTCACAATACTTGATTGGAATTAAGGCATTACTTGATTTGCGTTTTTATCTGACAATGATTTGGCTTAACTTTTTTACAGGAGCTCATTAAGTGTGCTTTGACAGAGTAATGGGAAATCGTATCCGTGGGCTTTTACACTTAACAGTTCACATGTTTAGTGGACCTGAGTGGACCAAACGGCAAGACAAAGCGTTCAGCAGCAAATTGCACAACATTTCTACTACACATTACTTAAGTGGAGGTGAACTTCATGATCCAGGCTATAATGTCACGTTGAAATTGAAGGTACATGTACCTGGATCTTGTGATTGACCTTAAGTGTGCAATGGGCTGTGGAGACACAGACACACACACATACTACTAAAAATCTCTTATCTACAATGGTAAGGGTAATCTTTGAGCTCAGGGCTATGTTTTTTTCCCAAGTCTGATGCTATCGACTGCTTGTATGACCCAATTAAAAGTAGGTTAAAATGTATTGCACGAAGAACTGCAGGGGGAGGAGACAAAACGCATCAGTACTTCTTCTCCAAGGCGACTGCCTGTGTTTGACCTATGGAAATTCTAAAGGTCTGGTGTTCTCTGTTTTGGTCCACTTCTTCTGAAAAGAAATCCGCAGGAGTAAAGCCAAGCCAAGTTATAGATGGCTGCGGCCAGAGTAAACATTTTGAAACCGTGCTTTAATATGCAGGTATCATAACAGCCTCCTATCGCTACAGCTGTGCCGCCAGTAAATGTCAGCCGATATCATGGCAGAAAAAAAAAATGTGAATCAAGCTTTTCCTGTAAAGCCACTGATTATTATATTGAATAGAACTAAAAGTCATTGTTGTGGAAATATTATATTCTCTGGCACCAGCTAAGAGTAAAATCTATTGTTGAATAATCTGATCTTACTGGTATCAGGCTTATCCATAGGCCTGTTGCCATAAACTTAGGCTTGTGTCTGCCTGCAAAGGAAACCCTTCCAACATTTTACACTGTGCTTCTGATTACCATCTATAAAAAAAAAAAATAGTAGAAATAACCCCAGATAATATACATACTGTCTGATTGAGCATGATTTCCCTATATTCTGTTGAGAATGTGGTGGGCTTTTTTTTGGCAAAAATTACCCACAGCGAGCACAGAAGATTTAAAATATAAGAAGAAATATAGAAAATGTTTATAAGGATTTGGCAGAGAAGTGAAACTAATCATCAATGCAAATTGCATTGCCACAAGGCTTACAACAGCAGCTTCTAATAAAGGTCAAAATAATCAAATTGTATGAACGTGAGGTGTATGGAGTACATGGGATTATTAGTGTGAAAACCATGCCTACATAAAGACATTTTCATGTTTGTGACCTATATAGATATTGCTTAACCATTGAGAGCAGACATATGTTCTGAAGTCTTACGAAGAACACAATCATTTTTTTTTTAAAAGCTGTATGTACAAATTTATCAGTGATGAAATGGGAACAAGTGAGTATACCTGGCTTTTTATTATGAATATCATGCTAATGGATAGGGATCTTTATGCTCTTAAAACTGTTGTTTGCAGGAGATCAGTATATTTAGAAAAACTTGTTTGTCTGAAACCAACCAACTCTATGGCAACTGTCATCTCCATTCTAGTGTTTTGGTGTGAACATTTACTAAAGATCTTGACCAATATCCACATGTTTTATGAAATGCATTGATATTACCTGATTGGCCAGTTGGATAAATGCTTTGCAGATGAGGTCAGAGAAGAATAAACACTCTACATGTGTGGATAACAGAAAAGCATCTCACACAGCAAAAGTTGTTGAACCTTTAGGCAAATGGGTTACAACAGCCAAAGACCACTTAAGGTTTTAATCCTGTCATGCAAGAACAGTGGGCACAGGCTCACAGAGGTGAAGATTGCAATTGATTGAGTTGATCAATCTTGATTTCCGCTTGAACACATTCTGCCTTCAGGCTAATCGTGGTGTTATTTGCCAAAACTTTTTCCACACCATTATAAAATTATTTCAGTGAAGTATAGTATTGTTGACCATGTGCAAGCCATCTTAAAGTTTTCCCATTAACATGACAATGAGTTCATTGTCTCAAAGAGTTCATGATCTCGCTGTTGCAATATCTGAATCTAATAAAGCAAATTTTTGAGATGTAATAAAACAGGAAGTTTGTAGTGTGGAACAGTAGTGTAGATTTTGTGGAATCTGTGTCATGTAAATTTCAGGCTACTCTGAGACAAATCGGGTTCTACCTAATAAAATGGGGTGTTCCTAATAAAGTGTTTGGTGAGTATGTACAATATACAGTTCTAACTCATAGTCCTGCTTGCATTTCCTATGATATACTACTTTACAGCTATATTTTTTCAGATGCTATATGCTGCAGAGAGTGGTCCCACAAGTAGTGGGCTCTTGCTTCAAATTATAATCTGGATAATGATCTAGTATCAGTTTAATTAGACCTCTAATTCAGTCTTTGTTTGCACATGGGTTGTGTTACATGTACCTTTTTCACCCACTCATTCACAGACTGACACTCTGCAGCTGGCTGTCCTGTCTGGCTTATTGTACAAATCCTAGTGATTCCCTGCAAAGCTAACACATGAAGATATATTAAACCGATGAGAAACACAAATCAATGTTAGTTCTAGTTCTATTTTCCTTTTTTTCACAAGAAGAAACAGTCGAACCAATAAAAGAACATTGGAATTAAAAAGAAATGATTAAGATAAATGATTAAGATTTATTTGGTAAATTTGAATTCATTAAGATCTTCAGATTAGATCTTTGCATTGAATCTTAAATTCACACAATGAAGTCTAATTTCTGTTATGAAAAACAGATCTACAAAGGTGGAGGGTTTTTTGTTTGTTTATAAAAAAAATATGTTTAAATTTGCCCCAATAAGCCAATTATAGCTAAACGTATATATAGGTTCAGAGGATTAATTTACTGTATGTTGAAAATCCCAGTAAAGCATTAGAAGGACGTTAAATTGCTGGCTGACACTGTATGCAGATACTCTGTTTGTGTCACACCACGTAATTCATGAAGAACAGGCTGTGATGATTGATCGAAAGCTACAGTGTAAGGTGTGAGGAGGAACCATATATCCTGAATGCATTGTAGCTCAGAGCTCAGCTTGCACAGAAACGACGCAGTGACAGATTGCCAGTCTGTGGGAGTATAGTGCATTCATAGAGTGTAGCCATCACTCTGCAGCACCCGTGCTGCAACCGCTCGAGTCTATAAAGCGCAATACAAAGAGCAGGATGGAGTCACTTTGTAACAGTCTTTCCCAATCTTGTTACTAAAACATATCTGCACTGCAGTTTTTAGAATTATCACACATTAACTAATCGTGTTACCTAATTCTTAGAACATGTTTAAGCTGTATAGGTTTCAGTACAACAGATGCCCAGAATTACAGAATAGGGACTAATGTACAGAATTACAGAATAGGGACCAAGTTACCTGTAAATCAGAGCTCACATATTTGTTGAGAACTATAACCATGCTTGGACAATAAATACCCTGTGTTAATGAACTGTGGAAAAAACAACAACAACAAAAACGCAGATGATAGTATTCAGTGGGAGACATGGCATGAATGGTATGGTATACAGTTGAGGCAAAACAAAGGAAATCTTTTGAATAATAAATTTAAACACAAATTACTTTATACCACTGAGCTCTTCAGGAGAGTATCTGAGGCTTTGCTGTGCACAAGCTCTCAACCAAAATTTGAGAGTTTACTATTTTGGAAAAACAATGCTTGGTCAGGGGCAAATGTGTGACTGGTAATGTGGCCAGCATTTATATATTCAGATTGTCATTGTTCAAATATTCAATCTTTTATTTATTTATTTATTTATTTATTTATTTATTTATTTATTTATTTATTTATTTATTTCCAATTCAGTTTTAAGATCTCTACAATCAGATAGAAACCAGTCTGCAATATTTTCTTTAAATAATTGTAATTTCTTCTTCTTCTTTTTCTTCTTCTAATTGTAATTATTATAATAAATAATTATCAATAATTATATATTTTGATATATTCCAACCCCAGCCACTCTTAGTGCCGGTCCCAAGCCCGGAGGATCCACTGTGGCGACCCCTAATGGGAGTAGCCGAAAGAAAGTATATATTTTGATATATAAAAAAATAAATAAATAAATAACAACAATATCTAATTTATGGATACTATTCTATTAATTCAGCTTTTGTAGCCTATTTTTAAAAACAAATACACAGCAAATTACCGTAATATAAACATAATTTAACACTTACTCATGTGATAGTGGTTGATTGCGAGTGTGAGACGTGCACCACGCTCATAACCTTCTCGGTTTCCATGTAATTCTATTTACTTTCGGTTTCACAGCACCATCACTGATTTTCTTGGGAGACATTTTTCAAGATTTCTAGTGAAATAAAAATATAAAACTAAAAAAAAGGTTACTGTGGGAGAGCGTATGAATACGGGAATAAGGAACGCCACAACAGGTCAGGTGCAAAGGCTTCACATCCACTTTTATTTGTTTTTTTTGTGTCGGTCTGCTTAGTGCCCCACGCAGCAGGTCTCTGGCGCGCACACACACACACGCGCACACACTCTCCTCCTTAAATGCACCCTCCGATCACTTGAAAAGAGAGAACAATCATTAGGTCACATTAACTTCAGGTGAGGCAATACCCTGCCTATCTGCTCCCGGACCCACCCTCCATTCACAAACCGCCGCTCGGCCACGCCCCCGCTGCCACAGTTACGTTTTTGCTGCACTGAACAGCGAGAGCGACTGAGTGATACGTCATCAACTAAGCGACTGATGCGACCCTCCGTCGAAAACGGGGAACCGGCAGCGTGGGTTTGCTCATGCCTTCGAAATTTGCTCGTGAAACAGGGTAAAATTTTACGAGCGAGTTTGCTCGTATCTCCGTTTGCTCGTACTATAGTTTGCTCGTACAACGGGGTTTCACTGTATTACTTGGTGGGCTCTAGTTTGGTCATCTCTTCTCTAGAGTTTGCTTGCAGCACAACTAGATCACTCCCTAACCTTAGGCATTGGTTATTTGTTTGCTTGTTCTCTTTTTCTTTAATTATTTGTGTATTTATTGATTTTAATTGCTGTGTGCCCCTGACTTAAACAAACACACCAATGAAAAAAAAATACAGAGTTTCATTTAAACACACTGTATTATTGATGTCCATTTATGTCTCTCCAGAACTAAACATTGCCAAAGCAATACATAGTGTACTGGTATATAATTAATTTTCTGAAAAATGTTTTATTCCTGTTAAGCGCACAATGATCTGTGTTTAATGACATGTCAACTTAGTAGGTACAGGAGGCAGTGATGAAAATTGTGAACAGCTACAAAAATAGTTTGTATGAAAATGGAAAGAAGTGTAATTTTTTTCTCTTGAGGTTACTCCAATTTACTTTAAAGCAGGGTCTCAATAGGTGGGAATATTAAACATTCGGTTCAGAGAAGAAGAAATCGTACTGCTCTACTGGTGTCGCAACCCTCTGTACACTCTGGCTGTATCTATGAATCATTCATTTATTACAGGGATTCTAAGGCAGGTTGTTTTTTTTGCCAACAATTGTAAGCAAACATTTGTGAACATTCTCAAGGTTTTCAAAACATATAATAATCTTTCTCTTGTTTGAGTGCTTCGCTGGGCAGCTGGTCACTTCAGTTCAGTGCTTTTTAACACGTGATAGGAGCAAGAAACACTTAGCTACACATAATCGAACCTTACAAGGACAAGATTCAACAGAATCGAAACTATGAAAGCAGTTGCCAGAGGTTATAAATGGCTTTGAATGAGCCATGAATGGATTATTCTGCAGTGTCATCTTCAGTTTACAAATTGAGTAATCACCTATATTGAAGAAGAGCTGAGGGAATGCGTGGCATATTATTGCAAAAAAATTCAATAGCCATATTTATTGCTCCAATATTATTCCCTTTGCTTGTTATATGGGAGTGTTAATTTGTGGTTTTCTTCGAATAGGTTTTCCGCTCGAGCTTATCACCTTACAGTGCGCTGTTCGTAGCCACACTCTCGGTGCTGAAGTACACATTTCTGTCTAGTTTCTTCTGAGGCGGCACCTTTTTCTCACCATTCTCATTCTCCAGCCTCCTCCACACTTTCTCTCTATCTCTCTTTCTCATGTCCCATGTGAGAGAGCAGCTTCTGTGAAAAGCATCCATTATGGCTAGATGCATAGCCGCCTGTGTTGTGAGCGAGGGAGCTGGCACTCCTCAATGCCCACCTGCACAGGAAGCCCAAACACTAAGAGCGTGACAGCTGAATGCCCCATCCCTCGCCTTCCAATCCCCCCTCCTCCTTTGCCTCGGCCTTCGTGTCAACCAGCTCTTTGTCTGCATCTGATAACATCAAACATGACCAAAAAGACCATTCAGGTTAGAGAGTTTAAAGAATCCATCACTATCCACCAATCTGTGTCTCATTTGGTAAATAAACAAATAAAGAAATAAATAGTATAAAGGTATTAATATTAAAACAATGCAAATTGACCAACACTATATGGACAAAAGTTTGTAGACACCTGACCATAAGGCTCAACATCCTGTTCCGCATTTAGTCACCATTGGCTGTTATAATACCCTCCTTTATTCTAAGATGTTTCACTAGATTTTGGAGTGAGGTTGTGGAGATTTGTGATCATTCAACTACAATGGCATTAGTTAAATCAGATGATGTAGGGTGGGGAGACCTGGTCAGAATTCCAATTTAATCCAAAGGTATTCACTAGGGTTTAGGTCAGAGCTGTATTGAAGCCTATTTAAGAACTTTCACTCCTACTCATTTGAACCATATGGTTATGGAGCTGGCTATGTGCACAGGGGCATTGTCGTCTTGGAACAGGTTTGGGTCTCCTAGTTCAAATGAAGGGAAAATGTATTACTACCACATCCAAAGACATCATAAACTCCTGTCTGCCTGTAACGTTGTGGTAACATTTCGGAGGAGAAAGACATATGGCTAGAAAATGCAGATTTCCCAATACGTTTGTCCTTATAGTGTATGATATTGTTTTGACGACCTCTAAAACTAACACTCCTTCAGCCACCTAGAATTACAACTGTTAATAAAATATGCAGAACTTGATGTTTTAGGGAAATAATTCTGTTCTCAGAAGTGTTTTATTTTTTTATCACAGCAATCAATGATTTAAGTTATTTTTTATGAACATCACTCTGTGTTTCTTTAACAAACAAGAAAGCATAAATTCTTGAAAACTTCTCAAGCTGGAAATCCTAATGACTATTTCAAAAGCACAGACATGTATTAGAACAAGAACATCAATATAAAACTACCCTTTGAATTACAGCTGGAACTATTGCGCCAGACATATAAAGTAATGAAGTACAAATACTTTGTTACTGTACATAAGTAGATTTTCTGGTATCAGTTCTTTACTTGACTAAAGTACTTTTTACCTTAACTCATTCCAGTTTTACACAAATATCTGTAATTTCCACTTATTACATTTTCAAACAAGCCTCGTTACATTAGTTTATGTTTTATGTTTGATTAGTTTTATATAGTTCTTCTTATTGCGTCCCATTTTCAGCAAAACCTATTTCCTGTCATTGTGTGGCTTTTTCAGTCGTTTACTGGTGTATAATTTCCCAGCTATCACACACCTCAGACGTAGACTAGTTTACAACGCTAACATTGAGCAAGGCCGAAGGCAACAAGAACAAGAATTATAACTAATGTGGATGAGACAGAGGGAGTCAGCAATGTAAACATGACTGAGAACAAGAGACATTCCTGATTACCTGATCATCATCTTTACTCTGCTTGTGTTCTATATGGTGGTTGTTCAGCCTGGATACATTCATTAAGTAACATATTTTAATATTCTTTTGTTATAATATATTTATTAGGGCTGTGAAAATGCAAATCATTTAAACGGCACTAATTTTATTAACGTGCGATTAAAGCAGTGCGCATTTCTCTTTGACCATTTTTATAAAAAATATAAAAGCTATAAAAGGGGAAAAATTAAAACCTTCAGCACAACACGCTTATTCATGACGTCCATTTTTTTACTCAGACATAAAAAAATTAATAACTAAACTTCACCAGATTTTTTTAAATCAGTAAACATTTGTTTTATTGATGCTCCAAATCTCAAATCAAGCACCAAAATCTGCCATGATGCATACAATTTATCCTCTGGGTCGACAAACACGCTGGCACGTTTTGTGCTATTTTAAATAAATAAACTTTTATTTTAAATAAAGAAAACAGAGAGGGGGCGCTCTCTGCCGTCTCTGTCATCTCTCTTTACAGACACATAAATAAAATAACTGTCTCACTGAATTCTTGCCTCACAGACAATAAATGTATGAATAAGAAGCTCGAAATGTCTACTTTAAAATAAACCAATTCACATTGAATACAAATATTCTCTGATTATTTAATCCGTATAAAAGTTAGAAGAGATACAGTTTCTCTGGTGTCACCTCATTAACCGTCCGTGTGGAAACATAGCAAAGGCCCGTTTGGTGTCCTGATGATTAACGGAATTTAAAACACTATAATTACTTTAAAACATTGACAAAAATATTTTGTATTCATGCTCTATTTTGAGTTTTGTTTTACTAATAATAAACATACATTTGCATAACGCATCAATATTTGTCCATGCCCATGTTGATTAGAGTATTAAAAACTTATAAGTATTAATTTAAAGTGCATTAAGAACAGATACAAATGTGCGATTAAGTTGGAATTAATCATGAGCTAACTCATGACATTCACACAAATAATCATGATTAAATATTTAAATTAATTCACAGCCCTAATATTAATATGACTTGAGGTCCAATTGCCAGTGTGACACTAAAACAGGTAGTAGAAATGGTTATTTTTTACTTAAGTACATGTCAGAACCCATACTAAAGATACCCATACATAAAAATGTATAGTTAGTACTTCAACTAACTTATTTTAAAACATGAGTATCTGTACTTCTACTTAAGTGAAGGATGTGTGTACTTTTGCCACCTCTGGTCAGAGCCATGTTGTAACAGAAAATTATTCCAAACTTCAGAATCAAGAGTGCATCAATGCTGTGTGATAATAAATATTTTACAGGGAAATGGTTGCTTGGTTTCATTAGATTACATTAGATTAGATTAGACTCACCGTGCAGTATACAAGTCATAAGCCAAGGAAATGCATATTCGGGACACATTCAGGAAAGCATGATATTACCACAGTGAATGAGTTCTCGTGTGATCTTGTTTCATTAACAGTGAAGTAGATGCTATGGGGACGCCTGTGTGGATTTGGCTGATGAAACTAGGACATGTTCAATATCCTTTTTTTTCTCTCTAGTAAGAGCTGCAAACCATCATGATCTCCTCTCTTTCCATTTGGTCTCAGCCCTGTTTTCTTTCATACGGAAGAAACTTCCATCAACCAAATCATCAGCCTGAATCACATTGTGTTCTCACATTGTAGAGCTGCACCTAGAGACGTGGGCTTTGACACTCGGCTCCACTTTTAAATTCACACTGAACGAGCTGTTGTTTTTCTCCTTCTCCGTATCTCTCTGTCTCTCTCACACACGCTGTATTTCTCTCTCTTCCTCTCTATTGCTTTCTCGTTCTCTCTTTTCCCCCTGATCACCATTGCTATTAAAATTACCTGAGCCATTCACTTCTCATGCTATTTTCACTGAAGTGCTCTTCAGCTCCCTGACAGATAAGGGATGATATTTCTTTCTCATTATTGCCTATTGCTTATGATTAGCAAATGTTCATGCAAACAAGGACCCCTCTGTTTTGCGACAGCCTCTCAGCCTGATGAAAATAATTAGAGTCAGAAAAAAAAAAAAAAAGGTTTTTTTGGACAATGATTTAAAAAAATATATAAATAAATAAAACGAGCCAATTTCTTGAGCTGTGGGTTTCTGTGGTGCACACGGTAGACTAAATCGTGTCATGTTGTGCAGCTCTGATGTGTTGCGACCTGTGGAGGGTATACCATCTGGACTATTAAAACCTGAGGAACATGGCCGCTATAAAGAACAAAAACATGGCGGTTGCTTTCGTTGCACACGAACGTTAGGTTCGTTGCAGAGAGCGCTGTTAGTGCACAAGTAAATCCCTAATGGAAGGAACTTTCATAAACATGCTGAATAGCAAAAAAAAACCTACAAAAAAAAAAAAAAGCCAGTGCAATGCCTGCTTGACAACAGCGTAAATCTTAAGCCCCCAAGTGTGCAGTGTTGCAGAAGATTTCTAGCTTGAGAAAGGAGATAAAGTTTCAACAATTAAATATCCAAAATAATGGAAAAAATGGATTGTTCTCGAACAATTCTGAAGTAAAAAAAAATATGGTTGCTCTACAACAATATTTAATCTGAATATAGAGGGGTTTATATGGATTTTGCTCAAGAACACCTGCTTCCCAGAACATTACCCTGTTAAATGTATGGTTGGTTCCAGAATATTCTTCCACTGAGTATATGGATTGTTCAAGAAATTGCTTTCTTTCTAGAACAATCACTAATTAACATCTTTTATGTTGTTTTATTTTTCAAAACCAAAGTGGACCGAAGTTCCATGAAATGCAGTTGCAAGTGATTTTGGACATCTGATATAAAATACTATATAGTTTTACATATACAGTTTGTGTATAAAATGTCTATATTACAAAATCTGTTCCTTGAGCCATATTAAAGGACTCTAAACATCAGTCAGCTGACCTAAAGCATATGGTGATCTGTACTTTATTTATTTAGTCATAAACAACTAAATAAAAGGAAAATCTTCTTCTTCTTTCGGCTTCTCCCATTAGGGGTCGCCACAGCGGATCATCCGTCTCCATACCCATCTGTCCTCTACATCTGCATCTTTCAACCCAGCTACCTGCATGTCTTTCCTCACCACATCCATAAACCTCCTCCTTAGCCTTCCTTATGGTGGCTACATCCTCAGCATTTTCCTACCAATATTCCCCATTTCCCTCCTCTGCACATGTCCAAACCATCTCAATCTCGCCTTCCTCACCTTGTCTCCAAAACGACCTACATGCGCTGTCCCTCTAATAAACTCATTTCTAATCCTGTCCACCCTCGTCACTCCCAACGGAAACCTCAACATCTTCAGCTCTGCTACCATCAGCTCCACCTCCTGTCTTTTATTCAATGCCACTGTCTCTAATCCATACAACATCGCAGGTCTCACCACAGTCCTATGAACTTTCTTTTTCACTCTTGCCGATATCCTTCAATGACAAATCACTCCTGTCTCTCTTCTCCACCCACTCCACCCTGCCTGCACTTTTTTCTTCACTTCTCTAACACACTCTCCATTACTTTGCACTGTTGACCCCAGGTACCTGAACTCCTCCACCTTCTCCCTGCAACCGCTTCACTCCACTTACTCCTACTGACTTTCATTCCCCTTCTCTCCAGCACGTACCTCCACCCCTCCAGGCTCTTCTCAACCTGCTCCCTACTCTCACCGCAAATAACAATATCAACTAAATAAAATAAATATGATATAGAAAAATGTTGCACAAAACATGCCTCGACAATATGATGAAATATGAGCTGTCACATTTCTGTTTATGTATAACTACAGGTGTGGTAAAGCTTTAGACACTTGTCACATGTTAAAAACATTAACATCTACCATACCATACTAATCTAGAATATGGAGGCTTTCTTTCATAAACGAGGTGGTATCATGAAGTTTCGTGACTAATGGTGCTAACTGATGCTATTCTGATCACGTGTTTTAAAACGTCTGCAATTTCTTAATGGACAGAAAGTTTATACAAAGAGCAAATGTGAAATTCTGCATGGAACTGGGCAAATTTTGTCAAAAACTTTTGACATGACATACGTTTGACATACAACAATGCTGCAATGTGCTTTCAAGGTGTTTTGAGTGGCACACGTGCTTCAAGAGCGAAAGAATTCACTGGTAGATGATGAGAGACCTTCAATTAACCACTGAAAATGTTGAAACCATTCAGCAACTTGTACATGATGATCGTCGGTGAACAATCCACATGATCTCACTTCCACACCCACCCTACTTACCAGATCCGGCTCAAAGGTTGCCGTTTTGACACCATTGTGGAGATCCAGAATGCTTGACATTCTTCGAAAAGAATACTTCCAGGACATGTTCCAGATTTGCAGGAACACTGGGAGTGTTATATTTTTGTGCAAGGGGACTATTTTGAAAATTAAAGTGTATAAACGTAGATAAATAAAATACTTTCTAGCTGGTCTCAAAACTTTTTGATTCCGCCTCATATTTGAAGGTCAGATCACATTTACAGAGCAAAAGAGGCAGCCAGTGGGTTTTGGTAAAAAAAAACACACAAATATTATGAAACCACAGGCATTCTATTGAGATAAGCAGCTCATTTCTCTTTGGCCCATGGTTCTAATGAAATAGTGTGGCGAGACAGTTTTCATGTGGGAATAATAACACCTAAAAACAATGGCACTGTTTGAAAGTAATATTTGACTGCCAATGCCACACATGTTCCTCTTTAACATTTAATAACCTAAAATGTCTGTAATTCTCACTCAGTTACCGTCTCTGTAATGTGATTGCTTTGGTGCTTCACTGTCTATTACCTTGATGTTGACACAGTAAAGGATTTTTTTTTCAAGCCTTTAGTTTTTTTTTTTGGCCCAGCTTTGTCCTTGAAATGTGGCCAGTATATTTGGGTTCCCAGAGCATCTGCAGGACTTGACAGTTGGCTACATGTATATCAGTGGTAGCCTACTATCTAGCATATAGTTTATGTTACTACTTCTTCTTCTTCTTTCGGCTGCTCCCATTAGGGGTCGCCACAGCGGATCATCCGTCTCCATACCACCCTGTCCTCTACATCTGCCTCTTTCACACCAACTACCTGCATGTCTTCCCTCACCACATCCATGAACCTCCTCTTTGGCCTTCCTCTTTTCCTCCTACCTAGTGGCTCCATCTTCAACATTCTTCTACCAATATAATTCATGTCCCTTCTCTGCACATGTCCAAACCATCTCAATCTCGCCTCCCTCACCTTGTCGCCAAAACATCCTACATGTGCTGTCCCTCTAATAAACTCATTTCTAATCTTGTCCATCCTCGTCACTCCCAACGAAAACCTTAACATCTTCAGCTCTGCTACCTCCAGCTCTGCCTCCTGCCTTTTACTCAATGCCACTGTCTCTAATCCATACAACATCGCAGGTCTCACCACAGTCCTATAAACTTTCCCTTTCATTCTTGCAGATACCCTACTATCACAAATCACTCCTGTCACTCTTCTCCACCCACTCCACCCTGCCTGCACTCTTTTCTTTACTTCTAACACACTCTCCATTACTTTGCACTGTTGACCCCAGGTACCTGAACTCCTCCACCTTCTCCACCTCTTCTCCCTGCAACCGCATTACTCCACTGCCCTCCCTCTCATTCACACACATGTACTCTGTCTTACTCCTACTGACTTTCATTCCCTTCTCTCCAGCGCATATCTCCACCTCTCCAGGCTCTTCTCAACCTGCTCTCTACTCTCACCACAAATCACAATATCATCTGCAAACATCATAGTCCAGGAGACTCCTGTCTGACCTCGTCCGTCAACCTGTCCATCACCACTGCAAACAGGAAAGGGCTCAGGGCCGATCCTTGATGCAGTCCAACCTTCACTCTGAACCAGTCTGTCGTACCTACTGCACACTTCACTGCCGTCACACTGTCCTCATACATGTCCTGCACCACCCTTACATACTTCTCTGACACACCTGACTTCCTCATACAATACCACAACTCCTCTCTTGGCACTCTGTCGACGCTTTCTCTAAATCCACAAATACACAATGCAATTCCTTCTGTCCTTCTCTATACTTCTCCATCAACATCCTCAAAGCAAATAAGGCATCTGTGGTGCTCTTCCTCGGCATGAAACCATACTGTTGCTCACAGATGGTCACCTCTTCTCTCAGCCTGGCTTCCACTACTCTTTCCCATAACTTCATGGTGTGACTGATCAACTTAATTCCCCTGTAGTTACTGCAGGTCTGCACATCTCCCTTATGCTTAAAGATCGGTACCAGCACACTCCTTCTCCATTCCTCAGGCATCCTCTCCCTTCCAGAATCCTGTTAAACAATCTGGTTAAAAACTCCACTGCCATCTCTCCTAAACATCTCACGCCTCTACCGGTATGTCATCTGGTCCAACCGACTTTCCATTCTTCATCCTCTTAATCGCTGCTCTCACTTCCTCCTTACTAATCCTATCTACATCCTGCTTCACCAACTCCACATCCTCCAACCTTCTCTCTGTGATTTTCCTCATTCATCAGCTGCTCAAAATACTCCCTCCACCTTCTCAACACACTCTCCTCACTAGTCAACACATTTCCTCTCCATCCTTTATTGCTCTAACTTGCAGTACATCCTTCCCAGCTCGGTCCCTCTGCCTGGCCAATCGGTATAACTCCTTTTCTCCTTCCTTAGTGTCCAACCTCTTATACAGCTCCTCATATGCCTTTTCCTTGGCTTTCGCCACATCCCTTTTACCTGCTGCCGCATCTCCTTGTACTCCTGCCTACTTTTCTCATCACTCTGTCGATCCCACTTCTGTTTTGCCAACCTCTTTCCCCTAATGCTCTCCTGCACTTCCTCATTCCACCACCACGTCTCCTTGTCTTGCTTTCTACTTCCAGATGTCACACCAAGTACTTTTCTAGCTGCCTCCTCATCACTCCTGCAGTAGTTCCCCAATCATCCGCACCTCTTACCACCACCGAGCCCCTGTCTGACCTCTTCCCTGAACCTCACACTACACTCTTCCTCCTTCAGTTTCCACCATCTTATTCTTCTTTCAATCCTTACATTCCTCCTCTTCTTCTTCGCCTCCAAAACCATCCTACAGACCACCATCCGATGCTGTCTAGCTACACTGTCCCCCGCCAACACCTTACAGTCTCCAATCTCCTTCAGGTTGCATCTCCTGCATAGCACATAGTCCACCTGTGTGCACCTTCCTCCACTCTTATACGTCACCCTATGATCCTCCTTCTTCTTAAAATACGTGTTCACCACTGCCATTTCCATCCTTTTAGCAAAATCTACCACCATCTGCCCTTCCACATTCCTCTCCTTAAAACCATACCTACCCATCACCTCCTCATCACCTCTGTTCCCTTCACCTACATGCCCATTAAAGTCTGCCCCAATCACCAATCGTTCTTTCCTAGGTACACCATCTACCACGTCATCTAATTCACTCCAGAATCTTTCCTTTTCCTCCATCTCACAGCCAACTTGTGGAGCATAGGCACTGATGACATTTATCATCATCCTTCAACTTCCACCTTCACGATCATCACCCTATCAGAAACTCTCTTCACCTCCACTACACTCTTACTGTACTCTTCCTTCAGAATCACCCCTACACCATTTCTCTTCCCATCCACACCATGATAAAACAGTTTAAATCCACCTCCAATGTTCCTGGCCTTACTCCCTTTCCACTTGGTCTCCTGAACACACAGCATATCTACCTTTCTCCTCTCCATCATATCAGCTATCTCTCTTCCTTTACCCGTCATAGTACCAACATTTAAAGTACCAACCCGAACCTCTACTCTCCTACACTGCTCCTTTTCCTGCCGTCTCTGTAGACGTCTTCCTCCTCTCCTTCTCCTCCTTCGGCCAACAGTAGCCCAATTTCCACCGGTACCCTGTCGGCTAACGATACCTGTGGCGGTCGTTGTTAACCCAAGCCTCGACCGATCCGGTATGAAATTCTCCTTTGTGATCCGCATATTTGATTTGGCACATGTTTTACGCTGGATGCCCTTCCTAACGCAACCCTCCCCATTTACCTGGGCTTGGGACCGGCACTAAGAGTGCACTGGCTTGTGCCCCCCTAATGGCTGGGTTATATAGTTTATGTTACTGTACCTTCTTTAAAGAACAGCTCGCAAATGCAGGCCCATATGCAATGGCTAAAGTACGTTATACTTTTATTTAAGTTTTACCTTAATTATATAGTATAGTCATTCCCCAACTAGAGCATCTAGTTGGTTAGTTGTGTGACAAGGAATAATTTATGACATGTTTATAGGATGGAAATGTGATGTTTTTTTGACAAAATGGCAAAATATTTTAATCAGCTCAAGAACAACTTGTCAGATAACCAAATAATTATGTATACTGTACTGAAGATACTGTTGTTGTTGTTTTTGTTTCAAGTTTTGTGTAGCCAGAAATGGAAATTTTACATAAAACTTTTATATCCTTATAGTGATTTTTAGATTTTAGATTTGCAAGCTTTATAAGTTAGTTAAGTGATTTTCCTGGCGTCTAGCTCTTCAAAAAAAGTTTTGTTTTTTTTATAATTCATGCTAATTTTCTGACCAGCAATTTGTTCAGTCAGTTTTTCAACTGCATTGATCTGACATCTTCAATAGAGTCTAATGTTTTATGCTTTTCATAAATATTTATTCAGTATCACACACAAAATGACCCAGAACATGTTTTTTGAAAACCCCAATTCAGGTGATTTACTAAGCAAGCTGTTCAGATTATAACGAACATGCTGATCTTGAATCTTATCAAGATGCATAATGAGCCATAAGGTTTGTGAAAGGTTTCCTTTTAATGTTTTTAAAATATAGATATGTGTAATAAATTTTACATTCTTGAAATAAACTGTAATCTACAACCCCAAGTTTTTTAGTTTGTGGAGAAATAAAGCTTTTCTTTACCATAGGGGCCTCCAAGTACAACTTTTTAAGCAAATAATGCATAATTGATGAGAACTTTTGAAGAATCCTATTTTGGGAGTGTATGTGTGATATGTGTTTAAATGGATTCTGAATTGAAAGCGATACAATCTGTTGAAATAGAACACATCCATATGCTACACCATTAGACTGCATGTAGTTGCATAGATAGTTAGAAACGTCATTGTCCCATTTGGGAAATAATTTTCTCACTAAGTTAAACAGTAACTTCTGTAAAATTCTTTCTATAACAGTATGCTTTCTTGATAAACAATGGCACAGTGTAAACATACGAAGCACAAGAACAGATTAAAGGTCTAAGTGTCATTACATTGTATCTAGAAGATTTAGTTTTCTTATGAAACCATAGATCTAATGTAACAGATTTGACAGAGACAAATGGCATTGTTGCAACACTGAAGTTTGGCTTCACTGAAAGAACACTGCGTTTGAGCTATTTGAATATTAGAATGACTGTTACACATGATGGAACATGTCCTTTTTTTGAACCCCTGTTCCCAAAATATATGTGGACAGCCCCCTCCCATTACATGCCACTGTGAGTAATTAATGCTCAAATGCAGCCTGGCCTTGTATCTGTATGTGCATCTACAGCTGGTGTCTAGAGTGCAAGAGCCAGGAACCGTCCTACAGAGAGCAGCAGGCCATTAGATATGGACTATTTTTTTCATACATTTGTTTATCAGATACACACTGAGCAGAAGAGCTAGCTGTCTCAGTCAGATAGACACACGTAGGCGCTCCTCTGAGCATCCCAGGAGTCTTCTGAATCGGTAAAGGCTTCATTAGCCACAACCAGCTTCTCTGCAGAAGGAACATCTGTTTGCTAACTGCTAGCGTCGTTACCCAGCCCTCTCCGTCTGCCTTATTGCCGGCATGGTCCCATGTCTGTTAATAGAATCCTCATTAGGAGGCTGCTTCTTGATGGAGAACAGTGCAAGTGCATGGTAAAATTCTCCCACCAGTGTCTATCATGACAAGCTCATCAAACTATGATGTTGCTCATAAACCAATGGAGTGCACCCACCTTGACCCCCGAATGAACGTGAATACGTTGGCATCTTCTTTTCTATTCTGCAAAGAGTTTTGTCATCTTTGCCGTGTCCGTATCAGCACCGATTCTCTCCTGTTCTGTATTAAGTCACACAGTAGCTCCGATCTAAAGATAATAGGCTCTAACCAGAAACAACACTTGCTCCCTCCATGACTCCTTGGCAGCAAGGTCAGGGATGTATTTTTATATTTTTTTTTTTTCACAGCTTACTCTAGGCACATGGTAAGTAAAGTCGCTCGTGCTTTGCCACAATAGCCCGCAATTTGATGAGAGCCAGAGCAAAGTCAATTTCTCAGTGTCACAACTGATAAACCTCACATTCAAACTGACCATAAGGGGCATACCAAAGAGGGTGCTTGGAATGTGTGATCACAACACCACAGGATCAATCGCATATGTAGCTGTTTAGCTGATAGCTGGGCAAAAGAAAAAAAATCTTACAAATAATCTTTTCCCTGAAATATCAAGAGGTCAAAGAGCTTGCTGAAAGGCAATTAGCCTTATTACCTGATGTGCCCAGTCATCACCTTTATTAGGAATCAACCATCTATGGCTGCGGTTTAGGTGGGTAATTGTTATAGCCAGGTGGGAGCTGGGTGTTGTTTTCATGCCCTGTCATACTAATGGGAGCACTGGATGGGAAGATAATCACATAGGAAAGCTCACCTGCCCATAACTTTATCTAGACCAGCCCCAGAGGTGTTAGGCATGATGAATCTCCTCATCAATCTTTCACTCTTCCCAGTTCTCTCTGCCTGCAAGGGCATTTGGTCTAGCCTGGCATGAGCGTGTGTTCCCCTGAGCTGAGCAGCTCAGATGTTCACGCTCTCCACCCCTGTTTGAATGCAGGCACTTGGGAAATCTGTAAGGCTACAGATGTGTGCCCACTGGCTGCTATAAACTCTGAGAGGACAGGAGGAATGAAAACTAAAAAAATAAATAAATAAAGAGCCAAAATGCATGCTATCAGGGGATAGTGGGGGAAAGGAATGCAAATTCCCAGCTCTCTCTGAGCTGTAATCATTTATGGGTCCCATCCCACCACCACTATTTTCTTATCCTATCCTCCTGCCTTCCGGTTGCGAATGTATATGTGAGACTGATAATCTCCTGTGTGATCAGTGAGGCAGAAAGGCAACTATTGAATGTGTTTCATCCTCCCCTCAGAGCGGATGGGACTCACCACCATATATATATATATATATATATATATATATATATATATATATATATAAAACTCACTCCCACTTCCCTTTCTAAAGCCAAGCTCTAGCGTATATGCACGGCAGGCTCAAGCGCCAGGCTTTAATAGCTGCAGCCATTGTTCACACCACATTCACAATGTTATTGAAGCCCTTAAGATAATGCGCTTCTTTGCATCTTGCTGTTAAGATTCCACATACAGAAAGAGTCAGTCTCTCAATCTGAGCAATCTCAGTGGCATTTTGCCCAGGCTTTTGCCTTGTGGTATAGTCATGAAACTGAATTACACTCAGAATATGACACAATATCCAAAGGTCTCAAAACTGTCAACATGGATTTTCTGCCTGACTTTAAATACACAGTTTATAAAGCAAAAACAAATCAATGAATATTCATCAAACGTCCATCACCATGTCAGTCTGGTCCTGATTATCTCTCTGATTGAGATCTAAATTACAGTCCATCAGCTGTAATTTATATAGTCAGTTCATCAGAATTGTGTTCAGAAAGAATACCTGGATATGACAGTTCATGAAAACATGGAAGATAATATATGTTGCTCTGTCATTATGATGCTACCAAATGCTCATCAGGTGAGAAAGACTTTGTCACTAAAATCCACACACTGTTTCTAACTTAAAAAAAGAGAAAGATAGATCTTATGTTTCTTGACAAGATGCTTTTGTAAGAGGGAATCATGATCCGGAATTGAAGAGGGATTTCATGAAAAAGAATATTGGCTAAAGGAATGTGTTCATGTTCTTATTGACTGGAACGGATATTAGCAAAATTTCTGTAACAGGAAAAATTCTATATACAAAAACATGCAAAAACAAAAGGGAAAAATAATAATAATAATAATAATAATAATAATAATAATAATAATAATAATATACATACATACACATACATATTTTTTCTTTAGTTGTTTTTTTTATTTCTCTAATTAAAAATAAATTGTTTATACTCTTTATAATATATACAGCAATTATTTCAAACAAGATATTTTAATTAAAGTTAAAACTTTACATAACGGTTCCATGCCAACAGTTTAATTATTTTAAGTAGCTTATATATTTATGTGGGGGAGGGGGTTTACTTAAACAGGAAAGGTCACAGTATCACCCTTCATGGCTAATGACCTAGAGAAACAGTGAGGACGTGTGTATATACAGTACTTAATTAAATCCTTTCAATAATTTGAGTTGCTAACATTTATTACCCAGTTGCATTGGCAATGTATATTGAGGAAAACACAGCTCTACAACCACGTGGAACATAAAAATGTCTTACAGAAGAGATTTATGAGACCAAATAATTGTTTATGTATCAGCTGTCCATGAGTCCTTCACTGGGTTCCTGTTTCCTAACTACCTAATTAGACTTTTTTTTACATTTTTATTTTTAACAACTTAATTTTGCGAAAGCATGTCATTTTCCTGCATTGTCTTTGTATTTTAAGGTTTTTCCTCCACCTGATTGTACACACAGGTCTGATTTGGCTGTCAACAGCATGATGGCCCAAACCCCTTGTGTGACCCAATCAGTGTTTGCTCTGTGTCTGCAGATGAGTGAAGCTTTACTGCTATGTTAGTATGTCATGGTGATTATTTTTTCACCAAACTGGTATTTTACGTGATCTCAAAAATAGGGATATAACCAAATGCGGATACAATGTTCGGCTTTTACAGTTGAAGATACAAATTTAACCTAAAAACTTAAAACCTTTGTAACTCCCTGGTTAAGGTAATAGTTTAATTTAGCCTACTAATTTGTTTATATCTTGGGGAATAGTGCCATAAACAAAAAAAAGTTGTGTCTTGCACACATCACTAGCTAAGGTTAAGGACCTTCACTGACAGTACTGGCATCTCTACCTCTAAAGGTTTTTTTTCACTGTTATGCAAGGGCAGTGGAAGGCTTTTAAAAAAATAATAATAAAAAATAAAATCCCTACTGTTTAGGACATGCCTTTTTTTTGCCACAGACACAGTAAATATTACTGTATACAATACAGTTTTTGTTCCTGGGTAAAGTAAAAGGTAAAAAAAATAACTATGAATTTTAGGAGACATCTTATAGTCCACTGTGTTGTAGTTCTTCACCAGATTCTCAACCAATTCTAGTTTTAGGCTTTGGGCTATGCCTGGAAGCCCCAAACACTGTGATAAAGCTGTTCCAAGCCGCTTTCTCCATCTTTCTGAGCTTCTTAGGGAATCCTTATGCTTCATGATCGTCTTTATCTGTGCTCTGAAGGAAGAACCCGTCTTTGACTTTTTGCCTCAGACAGCTTAGTGAAGAAGTCTTGAAGGTACTTGAAGGCTGCCAGCTTCTTATCTAAAACTGTGACAGATTGTTTCATACGGCCCAATTTGCTGTGCAATGGTGGCATCAGTACTATCCGAGGGTCTACCAAAGTCTTTTACTTGACATGTTCCTTCCCACAGTTAACTCCATCCACTATAGCCTCCCCTGCCTTTGGTAGTGTGCCTTGGTGTCCCCTTTTGTCCCAAAAGAAAAAGATAGCAGATCCACATCTGGTGCACATTTTTTCAATTTGCCATTTTCCATATTTTTTATGATATTAGAATGCGTCTCAGGCTAGCCTACATCTGTGGTGCGTGATAGCCAGGAAATGATACACCAGTGGTAGATTGAAAAAGCCGCGAAATGACAAGAAATACATTAATGGACTGTGCAATTAGAAGAAAAAATATTGATCATGTCACCAAATAGGATAAAACTGAAGTAACAAATCTGGTTTAAGAATGTAAGAAGTAGAAAGTACAGACGTTTGTGTAAAAATGTAATGAGTAAAAGTGAAAAGTTGTCTGAAATATAAATAGTGAAGTAAAATACTGACACCAGAAAAATCTACTTAAGTACAGTAATAAAGAATTGGTACCGCATTACTTCCCATCTCTGAAATTAGCGATGAACACTTAATTATACTTGGTCTAACTGGAGACCTAAACGGGTACAGAAAGTGTCATTGTGTTCCACACTTACTAAGTAACTAAAGTCAATACAGGGTTATTCAAAAAGAATAAACCTATTACATTACACAATATTTTTTTAAGGAAGAGTAATACAAAACTCCAGCCAAGTCACAAGTATTATACTAACAATCAACTTAGATAACTCCTTTTTCAAATGGTCACTGACTCATTCTATGACGATGCTTGAGAACAAGCAATGCGTCATGATATTGGTTCATTCTTTTTGAATAACAATGTACTTTAAAGACATAAATTTTACAGATTGTCCAAAGAATTTTAAACATAGAGACTGATATGTGATATAACATAGCCCACATTACACATTTTAGATTATATTGAGTTTTTTGTTGCCCCTGGGTTTTACAGATCTGTTTAGCTTTCAGTTAATGTCCATGTATGTATTGGCACTTTACTGGTTAACTGGTAGCCTGGTTGCAGTGACTGTGGACAGAAGCAGGTTAATTAGAGTCTGAGATTTGAGCCCCCCGCATGCCCTGGCTGATTTAATCAAAGGAGTTGAAGTCTAGCACCAGCTCGCCTGCCTAAGGTGCCGGAAAATGTCAAAGACTGACACATCATCACTTCAGGCAGGCTAAACTGGATTTTAGAAGCGTACCGCTTTCCCATTTTTCTCTCTGCTCTGAGAAGGCAGCAAAGTTTTGACGATATCTACAGAAAAATCAAATAAATAATAAAGCAAGTCTCACAAACGTAGGTCCAAAAGCCTGCATTATACAGAAATATATCGGTCTGTAAAGCAGATTATTGCAGTAACACTTTCAACTTTTAGGCAGTAATCACTAATGGTTGTTTCCTGGCAAGGCAAATTATGTGCTGTAATTTTCACACCAATGGTGTAACACAGTGCCCTATCTAGATGGGGAGCTGGATCAGTTCAGTGCTATGTGCATCTCTGTCTGTATTTGGATTTACCCCCAAAGTGGCCGTTACCTCCTTTTTATTACATTTAAATGTAAACCTTGTCACTCTCTGTCCCCAGAAACACTATCAGAGAAGTGCACTGTTAGCAGGATGTGTGAATTCTGGCTCTGACACTTCCTCACCCTATCACTACATGCATTTATTATTATAGTTTGTACATGCATGCATTTTCTAATAAATTTAGTTGCTTCTTTTTCCTGAAAAAACAAACAAGCTGCTATTTTAAGCCATCATGACCCTGACCAGGCATTTACTAATAACAGCCTTTAACATGAACATGGTCTTATTTGAGCTTCATGTCCGCTCTCACTTACACATTTTTTTTTGCTGTTTGTTGTAGTCTATTAGATCATGATGTAAACCTCAACTGGGTACCCTGTAAAAATAACAAACATGTTGAATGAATAATTGGATTATCTGTTGATGCTGAATAATGTACTCATATTAATTTACATCTCTAATACAAACTATTTATTTAATCAAATTCAATTATTTAACTTATTTTCTTAAGTTCAGTGTTTAATTTTAGTTTAATTTTTGTACTACGACCAGATTGTTTTCGCCTCTTTATAACCGAGGCCAAGTTTCCATTGGCTGCTGGACTCCTGAGCTTATAGTCAGGGGGTCAGTGTTTCTGTGAGGCCCGTTCAGGTTCATCCATGGTGCCATATGCCGTATGAAGAGACTGCATATGGCTTTGCTTGTGAAGGGGTAGCGCATGGAATTGTACACAAGATACAACAGCATGATGTACATTTTTATTGCTTATCATACTCACATCACAGAACACTGTGTTGCTTTCACTACACTTCAATTACTCATCCCTACTTTTAAGTACATTTTGAATAAATGGAACATTCCCAGTAGCTTGTACAGAGCAGTAAAAATGACGACGTGTGGCAACAAACTTACTTTGCCAAAGCATCATGACTCATCAAGAACAAACACCACTGGATGTGTGGAACAGGGTGAAATATCACACTAAGCATCAAATCATTCCATTATCTTGGCCTGTGAAGTTGTTTATATAATGCAGTGAGAAACATTCAATGCATCATTTCCAGTTAAAGCATAACAATACAAGCCTTATGTGATCTAATTATGTAAAATGCTCTGTGGAATTAGAAAAAAGCAATCACTTTGCATTTACCAAAAATTTAGCTCATTTAACATTAGTTTATCAATCCTGGCTGGCATGAAAAGATTTTTATGACCTATTGGCTGCAGTTTGGATGTGCTATATTATAATTTAAGGTGAGGGGGTTTTGGCTGGGAACTGGATTGACATGTGTAATTAGGATATATATATATATATATATATATATATATATATATATATATATATATATATATATATATATATATATGTGTCCCAAGCCCGGATAAATGGGGAGGATTGCGTTAGGAAGGGCATCCAGCGTAAAAACGTGCAAAATCAAACATGCGGATCATAAATATGGATGATTTGCTGTGGCTACCCCTAATGGGAGAAGCTGAAAGAAAGTTATATATGCCATATCAGACGTACGCAAATTAAGGCCTGGTTGGCTTCTGCTCAATGCAGTACCAGTGCAGTGCAATACCAGTATTAATTGTTAACAAATTTACTAAAAAAATGCCAAATTCTAGTGATTTTTTTTTCAACAAATAAAAATTATATTTGTTATTTATGAAATATCAGAACTGGTTGAACAAAGATGAAATGATGTATGAGTTTCATTTCCATATTTTAAAAAGCTGTTGTTTTCTCAGGAAAACAAAAGTGGCAGCTAGGTGAAATTGAGCTTCAAACTCGTGACCTTCTGATTGGTAACCCAGAGCCTTAATGACTAAGCAGCCATTACCACCAAACAAAATCTAAGACTAATACAAACAATTTTGTAAGATTTGACAAATTTCTTGTCAGAAGGTTAAAACTAAGTCTAAATGAGCTAACAAAATTGACACTGTGCAGTACAGTACCACACACTGTCTGACTGACAAGCCAAGGGAAAGCATGGTCTGTCACAGTGGAGGTATAAAGTGTCAATGTCTGCCATCTGACAGCTTCTTACTTACACCCACTCGCACACACGTCATCATTAACATCATCATTTTCCACACACTTCCACAAAAGAGCACAGCTGCTTTAAAAAAGCCTGAATTTATCTTGATGCAATACAAGTAAATTTCTTTCTTCATGGTTCCATTTCAGACTTTACTGCATTCAAATGAGCAAAGGCAGTCGGGTACTATTTTCAGCCTCTGTTTACACAGCGCGTCTGTTTAAATTAGCGCAAGCATATGTGTTGTTCGACTGCGGGGCCTGTTATCGCACTGGCCAGGGTCTTGGAACTGGCCTTGGACAGAGCCATCCATGTGCCGCACTGACACGGCTGTCAAAGGACGCATGAAGAGAGACATCTGGCTCGTGTAATCAAACATTTACCTGTTAATGCTTGCTCAAACATGACCATCAAGTCAATATTGATGCGCTGTTCCCAAAATCAGCAAAAAAGAAAACAGACTCGAGGTCAAAAAGCTGTAGATTTCAAGCAATGTTCCAGAAGTTATTTTAACCATCAGCTGTTATTTCCTTCTGCTTCCATTCCCTTGCTTTCCTGTTTCAGTGTGTTTTTTGCACCAGTATTTGAAACTGCGAAGGTGCATAAGTGCTGTACAGACAGCATGAGCTGTGTTTTGTGCTTAATGAGGAGAGGGGGCGGAAAAGAGGAGAAGGGGTAGAGAGAGAGAGAGAAATATCTTAGAAATGGCCTTAAGGTACAGTATTTCTCTGCCTCTCATTGTGGAGGTGTAGGAGTTTGCCTGAAGATGTTTTAATCTATGTGTATTTGTGTGTGCATGTGTGTGTGTGCATGTGTGCCTGATTATTTTACTTTTTTTTTGCAGACTTTTACACTAGGTAAGCTGCATCTCTAAAACCTAATGAGATAAAAATCTTTGAAAAAGCTCAGAGGCAGAACTGTTCAAACCCTAGTGCCTTTTTTGCCTGTAATCAAACCTGAGATCTCACTACCCTGATGTCACTAGAAATTTGACTTAGAAGTGTACTCGTTCTCTCTTTCTCTCTCTCACTCTCTTTCGTCTTTTTTTTCCGCTTTCTCTATCTAAATCTTGCTCTCAGCATGCTAGAGCACCAGTGCTGGACGTTAGGTTCTTTGAAGACCCCCTAAGTGTCTGCTTCTGCTGATTTCTCCTCACAAATTTAACTGCCTTGTCCACACAAGCTCCTGGCAGCCGAAATTGTATCTCAGCCATCCAGGCTGGCTGTCAGAGTCGACATGGAGCCAGGAATAGACGTGATCTCTCCCTTCATATTTCATGGTCGAATTGCATGCACTTGTGTATGACTATAAATCTCCTTTAACATAAATTTGATTACAAATATTATGCCTTTCGTGCTTTTCAGAATATACCAAATTACCTCTTCCTCTCCGAGTGGTGGGGCTCTGTGATTCCAAAAATAGTGTACCCTTGGCTTCAGTCAGCTTTGCTCAGTGGGCGGTTGTTATTTTGTTGTTGGTGGTGGTGTTTTTCAAAATATCCTTCTCACGAACCCCATGTAAATGCAGCGAATCGTTTGTACTTGACGCACTGGAGTGAACCCATTTGGCTGCAAAGTGCATGGACGAGGAATCAGAAAAACACTTTAACGGGTGTTGAATCTAATGAGATTAGTGGAGAGGCTTACGCCGACATGGCACTGAGATAAACAGCGATAACACAATAATAACTCATTATTCCTCTCGTCTCTGAATCGACACAAGTTCCAGCTCACTGGTGTCTCGTAGGTTGTGTTGGGCGGTGCATGACTGTCTGGTTTTTCTTTTTTTTGTTTGTTTATTTGTTTTTTGTTTTTTTACAGTGCAGGGAGAAAATGAGATGTGAGTGATGTTTGCTAGTGCTGTGGTTGAGGAAAAAATGTGTTTCCCTAAGTCTTCTGTATGAAGGTCTAGAAGCTAGAAGGAGAGAGTGAGAGAGAAATAAATACAGGAAAAAGCCATTACAAGAGAGATATGCTGAAGTAGTATAGCCCATCCCAAGTACTTCATTCAGCTACGGCATGCCTATTGTTAACTGCAGGGATCATTTACATCACAACTGGTGGAAGATGATTTTCAGACATTTTTCACAAAAATTCTAGTACAATGTACAGGGTTAAACATGCAGGTTGGACTGGCCTAGGGCTGTAACGCTATGGTGGTGTTAGTATTTCGGAGACTTAGCATATCACAAATCACTCCTGCTATCACTCTTCTCCACCCACTCCACACTGCATGCACTCTTTTCTTCACTTCTCTAACACAGTCTCCATTACTTTGCACTGTTGACACCAGGTACCTGAACTCCTCCACCTTCACCACCTCTTCTCCCTGCAACCGCACCACTCCACTGCCCTCCCTCTCATTCACATACATGTACTTTGTTTTACCCCTACTGACTTTCACAAATTCACGAAATTATTCAATTTCAGTTATTGTCTTGCATTGTGTTAATGCCAACTGTTTCATGTCGAATGAATTGAAATATTTGCACATTCAGGCAGTAGTGTATCAAAAATCTATTGTATTGAGACACCAACTCAATATATATATATATATATATATATATATATATATATATATATATATATATATATATATATATATATATACAGTGAGGAAAATAAGTATTTGAACACCCTGCTATTTTGCAAGTTCTCCCACTTAGAAATCATGGAGGGGTCTGAAATTGTCATCATAGGTGCATGTCCACTGTGAGAGACATAATCTAAAAAAAAAAATCCAGAAATCACAATATATGATTTTTTAACTATTTATTTGTATGATACAGCTGCAAATAAGTATTTGAACACCTGTCTATCAGCTAGAATTCTGACCCTCAAAGACCTGTTAGTCTGCCTTTAAAATGTCCACCTCCACTACATTTATTATCCCTAAATTAGATGCACATGTTTGAGGTCGTTAGCTGCATAAAGACACCTGTCCACCCCATACAATCAGTAAGAATCCAACTACTTATTTTCCTTACTGTATATATATATATATATATATATATATATATATATATATATATATATATATATATATATAGGTCTAACAGTACAAGTACTTTCTGTTCAGGTACTTTCGGTTCAGGTAATTCTTTGGTACAATCCTTTTTAAATGCCGTACACAGTTAAAATCTGAGTTCCCTCAAGTTTGACTTGACTTAAGGGCATTTTTTTATTAGTGTTAAACTGTAGAACATACAACCCAGCCATTATGGATGCACAAGCCAGTGCACTCTTAGTGCCGGTCCCAAGCCCGGGTAAATGGGGAGGGTTGCGTTAGGAAGGGCATCCAGCGTAAAATATGTGCCAAATCAAATATGCGGATCACAAATGAGAATTTCATACCGGATCGGTCGAGGCCCGGGTTAACAACGACCGCCACAGGTATCGTTAGCCGACAGGGTACCGGTGGAAATTGGGCTACTGTTGGCCGAAGGAGGAGAAGGAGAGGAGGAAGACGTCTACAGAGACGGCAGGGAAAGGAGCAGTGTAGGAAAGTGGAGGTTCGGGTTGGTACTTTAAATGTTGGTACTATGACGGGTAAAGGGAGAGAGGTAGCTGATATGATGGAGAGAAGAAAGGTAGATATGCTGTGTGTTCAGGAGACCAAGTGGAAAGGGAGTAAGGCCAGGAACATTGGAGGTGGATTTAAACTGTTTTATCATGGTGTGGATGGAAAGAGAAATGGTGTAGGGGTGATTCTGAAGGAAGAGTACAGTAAGAGTGTAGTGGAGGTGAAGAGAGTTTCTGATAGGGTGATGATCGTGAAGGTGGAAGTTGAAGGATGATGATAAATGTCATCAGTGCCTATGCTCCACAAGTTGGCTGTGAGATGGAGGAGAAGGAAAGATTCTGGAGTGAATTAGATGAAGTGGTAGATGGTGTACCTAGGAAAGAACGATTGGTGATTGGGGCAGACTTTAATGGGCATGTAGGTGAAGGAACAGAGGTGATGAGGAGGTGATGGGTAGGTATGGTTTTAAGGAGAGGAATGTGGAAGGGCAGATGGTGGTAGATTTTGCTAAAAGGATGGAAATGGCAGTGGTGAACACTTATTTTAAGAAGAAGGAGGATCATAGGGTGACGATAAGAGTGGAGGAAGGTGCACACAGGTGGACTATGTGCTATGCAGGAGATGCAACCTGAAGGAGATTGGAGACTGTAAGGTGTTGGCAGGGGACAGTGTAGCTAGACAGCATCGGATGGTGGTCTGTAGGATGGTTTTGGAGGCGAAGAAGAAGAGGAGGAGAGTGAGGACTGAAAGAAGAATAAGATGGTGGAAACTGAAGGAGGAAGAGTGTAGTGAGGTTCAGGGAAGAGGTCAGACAGAGGCTCAGTGGTGTTAAGGAGGTGTTGGATGATTGGGCAACTACTGCAGGAGTGATGAGGGAGGCAGCTAGAAAAGTACTTGGTGTGACATCTGGAAATAGAAAGCAAGACAAGGAGACGTGGTGGTGGAATGAGGAAGTGCAGGAGAGCATAAGGAGAAAGAGGTTGGCAAAACAGAAGTGGGATAGACAGAGTGATGAGAAAAGTAGGCAGGAGTACAAGGAGATGCGGCAGCAGGTTAAGAGGGATGTGGCGAAAGCCAAGGAAAAGGCATATGAGGAGCTGTATGAGAGGTTGGACACTAAGGAAGGAGAAAAGGATTTATACCGATTGGCCAGGCAGAGGGACCGAGCTGGGAAGGATGTACTGCAAGTTAGAGCAGTAAAGGATGGAGAGGGAAATGTGTTGACTAGTGAGGAGAGTGTGTTGAGAAGGTGGAGGGAGTATTTTGAGCAGCTGATGAATGAGGAAAATCAGAGAGAGAAGGTTGGATGATGTGGAGTTGGTGAAGCAGGATGTAGATAGGATTAGTAAGGAGGAAGTGAGAGCAGCGATTAAGAGGATGAAGAGTGGAAAGTCGGTTGGACCAGATGACATACCGGTAGAAGCGTGAGATGTTTAGGAGAGATGGCAGTGGAGTTTTTGACCAGATTGTTTAACAGGATTTTGGAAGGTGAGAAGATGCCTGAGGAATGGAGAAGAAGTGTGCTGGTACCGATCTGTAAGCATAAAGGAGATGTGCAGTCTTGCAGTAACTACAGGGGAATTAAGTTGATCAGTCACACCATGAAGTTATGGGAAAGAGTAGTGGAAGCCAGGCTGAGAGAAGAGGTGACCATCTGTGAGCAACAGTATGGTTTCATGCCGAGGAAGAGCACCACAGATGCCTTATTTGCTTTGAGAATGTTGATGGAGAAGTATAGAGAAGGACAGAAGGAATTGCATTGTGTGTTTGTGGATTTAGAGAAGGCGACGACAGGGTGCCAAGAGAGGAGTTGTGGTATTGTATGAGGAAGTCAGGTGTGTCAGAGAAGTATGTGAGGGTGGTGCAGGACATGTATGAGGACAGTGTGACGGCAGTGAAGTGTGCAGTAGGTATGACGGACTGGTTCAGGGTGAAGGTTGGACTGCATCAGGGATCGGCCCTGAGCCCTTTCCTGTTTGCAGTGGTGATGGACAGGTTGACGGACGAGGTCAGACAGGAGTCTCCTGACTATGATGTTTGCGGATGATATTGTGATTTGTGGTGGGAGTAGGGAGCAGGTTGAGAAGAGCCTGGAGAGGTGGAGGTATGCGTTGGAGAGAAGGGGAATGAAACTCAGTAGGAGTAAGACAGAGTACATGTGTGTGAATGAGAGGGAGGGCAGTGGAGTGGTGCGGTTGCAGGAGAAGAGCTGGAGAAGGTGGAGGAGTTCAGGTACCTGGGGTCAACAGTGCAAAGTAATGGAGAGTGTGTTAGAGAAGTGAAGAAAAGAGTGCAGGCAGGGTGGAGTGGGTGGAGAAGAGTGACAGGAGTGATTTGTGATAGTAGGGTATCTGCAAAATGAAAGGGAAAGTTTATAGGACTGTGGTGAGACCTCAATGTTGTATGGATTAGAGACAGTGGCATTGAGTAAAAGACAGGAGGTGGAGCTGGAGGTAGCAGAGCTGAAGATGTTAAGGTTTTCGTTGGGAGTGACGAGGATGGATAAGATTAGAAATGAGTTTATTAGAGGGACAGCGCATGTTGGATGTTTTGGTGACAAGGTGAGGGAGACAAGATTGAGATGGTTTGGACATGTGCAGAGGAGGGACATGAATTATATTGGTAGAAGAATGCTGAGGATGGAGCCACCAGGTAGGAGGAAAAGAGGAAGGCCAAGGAGGAGGTTCATGGATGTGGTGAGGGAAGACATGCAGGTAGTTGGTGTAAATGAGGCAGATGTAGAGGACAGGGTGGTATGGAGACGGATGATCCGCTGTGGCGACCCCTAATGGGAGCAGCCGAAAGAAGAAGAAGAAGTTAAACTGTAGAACATACACAACAATGCCAGGGGTATAAAAAAAAAGAAATTAGAGTTAGCGCAGTGTCACTGTGGCTACTCACTCCGTATCAGAAATAGGATTTGTTTTGTCCATTAAAATGCAAAAGAATCCATAGGAAGTGGTAAGCGGCTAATGCTAGCACTATGGATTCTTTAGCATTTTATATCCACCTTCAAGAATTGGAGTGAATGAATGAAGGATGGAAGGAATAAAGAAATTTGTTGAAGTATTTTTATTTTAAACACATGCATACATCTACCCAAATAAGGTCTAACAAATGTAATTTTTCCATTTCTTTTATTTAAACTATTTAATTTGTGCTAATTTAATTGATTACACAATTTAATAAATATAATAAAAGTGTATTGCATTAATTTGATGTTATATATATATTTAACCAAGCAGGCATTTTATGTAAAATTGTTAAAAAAATATTGTTGATAATCACAAATGTTACTAATAATAATCTGTGTTCCTAAAAAAAGACAAAATTTTATGTTTTGCATTTATTTTCCCTATCTGTATCAAAATTCCCACAAACCGTGACTTAAAAACGTCGTACGTACCAAAAACTTGAATTTTGTGTACAGTTACACTCCTAATATAGATGCGTTTCTAATCATTATCAGTAGTAAAAGTTAGGTCATAGTAAAGTTTAATAAAGGATGAAAGGAGTGGCAGAATACACAGAGCATCTTAAAGAAAAAGCTAGGAAAAGAGGAGTTACAATAAAAGATAGGAGATGTGATTGAGGGAGCGGTGAGATAGACTTGAATTGGAAAGAGCAGTGATTGAACTGAAGGCATGTTGGAAGATTAGTACAGTACAGAGTAGAGGTCATGTGGCTGATGAGCACTTGAGAGTGTGTGCTATCGACTGTGGGGTGTCGTGCCGTGATTAGCGGAAGATATTGTGCTTGTCCTGTCTGAGAGACGCATCGATCCAGCAGGCCAGATTCTGTCGATTGGATCATTCTCAGCCATCCATCCTCCATGGTTGGTGAATAAAGCTTTATTTGTGCTGGATCTCTCACTCTTTCTCCCCAGCTTCAGGCTGCTGCTCTTCTTCACCCAGGTTTTGAGTTGTGTAAAAGAGTTCTAATGCATTATTTACCTTTAGAATAGCTGCGAGAACATGCAAAACTCCACACAGATAGTAAGCAGAGTTAGGAATTGAACCCTGGGCATCATGGCTGTGAGTCACCAACACTACCTGCTGTGCCACCAGATGCTCACATGTTATTAAGTTGCACCCTTTGGCAGGAACTTTGTGTTACCATGGCAGACAGGTTTTTATAGATCTTGCTTCAGGTCATTACCATCTACACCAAGAAAACATACATTTCTGTTCCCAGGAAGTGACATCCAGGAATAATGACTGCATGTAAGAAAGACTGGCTGTTTGGACTGTAACACACATACAATATACTTACCAACCACTTAAGGTTGTTGGGCCTGTAAATGCAATTATTTAATCAACCAGTTATGTGCCAAAGCACATATATGTTTTTCCAGTCATCCACTGTCCAGTATTGGTGGGCCTTCGGCCACTGTAGCCTGTTTTTGGATTACAGAATTAGAACCCCATGCGGTCTTAGATTATTGTAGCCCATCTCATTCAAGGTTTGATAGTTGTGCTTAGTGATATATTTTCTGCCCACCATGGTCGTAGAGAGTTATTCATTTAGTTATAATTATTCATTTAGATGTGAGTTTCTGATCTGCATTGTTTTATGCATTACTCTGCTGCTATGTGACTGGCAGATAGAATAATTGCATGAATGAAGAAGTGTTTCAGTGTTCCTATTAAAGTGGCCAAAGAGAATTTCTACTGACATTTTTTAAAGTAAATAAAAGAACAATTATTTTAGTTAAATGAAAATTCAAGATAAAATAGCTCAAGTGAATCACTTTGATGACGACAACTTCCCTTATTCATATGTAAAGATGCAGTACAGAGCATTGGGCAAAATGCATTCAGAAGTGTGATTCAGCAGTGCAGTGACCCAGCTGACGGCATCTCATGTCATATTTGATTGTTTTTTATCCAGTACACTGGCGTGGTAAAACAGCATCAGGCATTATAATCCCCTAGCTCATTTCACAGGGTGAGGGGAAGCCTAGTGTGTAATATTCTATTATAACTCATGGGACTTGTGTTGCTTGATAAATTAGGAGGAGAGTAATGTGTGGGGTGGGGGTGCACTTTTTGCCCTTTGAGATTGCAAAGGAATTGATCTACAGCTATTCAACAGTCTAATCTATAGGTAGGACATGTGTGGCATTCCAGAAATAATGCCTAACCCTGGAGACAATTTGCTGCATAATGGGAATTTCTGTGCTGCTGTCTCAAAAACAGGGGGAGGGATGAACATAACACCCCAGCAGGTAGCTCCTTAACTGCACCTTAGTTTTGACCATATATGTCGTAACTATGGACACAGGTATCTATGTCAAAGGTAGGAGCCAAGACAAAGACTTCCTTACTTGGCCTCTTAGAAAAAAAAAAAGTGGAGCTGTTGCCAAAGCCTTGCAAAAACAGTAAAAACAGGCGATGAGGAGAGTCTGGATTGTATGAGCGAAAAAGATAAAAGCCCTGATGATAATGGCACATTGGACAGAACAAGAGATGATCCCGCTGTGGGATCCCAGTCCTCCATGGCAATCAGAGAGACTTGAGGGAATTCACATCCACACTGGGAAGACGGCTCAGAGGAACACTCCCAAAGTGCTGTGAAGTTAAAATGCCATAATCAGTAGTGAGTGCAAAAGTGCCAGTGTGTGAAGCAGCCAGTGGACACTGGAGAAAAGCTTATGAAGACAGGAGCTCCTGATGCTTCTCTGAGATGAGGGGTTTGCTGTCAATGCTGCTTTTTGCTCAATTTGACCTTACATTTAGGGAAAAAAACTATTCGCTCCTTGTCAGTATGGTGGTATTTCCATGGTATATATATTTCAGGGTATATCTTTACTGTCTATATATTGGTGATTCTTGTACCTCTAATTAGCTTTGAAGATAAGATAAGATATGCCTTTAAAATAAAAGTACTATAAAATTACATTTCATGCATACTAAATGCCTTACTAAATAAAAGATATTCAACAGGTACATCCTGGGTTCTGAGGGTACCATTCCAGCATCAAGGAGAGGTATCTTTTTGTTACCTGTATTAAGAGTGTATGCTGCTGCTCTGTATTATTCTGCAGGAAATAGTGGTGAAATAATATATTGCAAAAAGAATATTGTAAAAAGATTAGTGCTTGCTTTTGCACCCCGATCAGTGATTCTAAGTGTGTTCATCAGAATGCTCTCGGTTGATGTGTTGCAGTGCATTGCCCACATGTTATGTGATGTGATGTGATGATACACATGGTGCAAGGTCACTGGTTTGTATCTGTTGTGAAATATCTGTCATCAACCAATCACAACATCTGCTATGCAGCCGGTTAACTAGTGTCTTGAGAGGAGGAGGCAAGCGGTCGAGGTCGACAAAGCCCAGGCATGCAGCAGCATTTTAGCTGGGCCAAATGAGTGATTACCTCCCAGCTCCAGTCATAATTCACCATGACCTCAATCTGCCAGCAAAGCCACTCGCTGATGGATAGGCCTGCAGGTTTATGCGCTCAGCACCCATGTCAAACAGAGCCTCAAGGCCCCTCTATTTGGATCTTATACAATGCAAACATAATAACACAATCCTAAGTGTTCATTATGACACCTAATTTGGATTTTTTCATATTCAATAGATACTCTTGTGAGCACATTTTTTACAATGCATTCACCTAAAAAGTATATCATGATCATTAATGTCAGTGGGGGCCAATATAACAGTATGAAAGTTCTAGCTGGAAAGTTTTATTTTAGAAATACACTACAAAAATATCTGACAGCATCATTCCCCAACCACAAAGCTTTAATTTTACCATAAACAGCTCTGAATAGACAGGTCTGGAATAGGTTTGTTAATGTACACAAGTACAGTGGTATCTTCTTGCCTTGTTCTTATTTCTACATAGCCTACTGTATGGAAATCAGCATATTTTATTAATAGAAGGGTAGTTCCTGAAATCTTCCGCTCATTTTTATTCATCAGGGAAAATGTAAAAAAAAATCTTTATATTTTTTGAGTATAAAAGTGAACTATTGTTTAGTTTATGTTTACAAAGTTAACAAATAATATTCAGTTGCGGGTCTGTTTTTTATTTATCTGTTTACTATCTATCTATCTATCTATCTATCTATCTATCTATCTATCTATCTATCTATCTATCTATCTATCTATCTATCTATCTAAGTAATGTCAAATCTAATTAGAAACTAATCAAATTATAGAAAAACATGTTATTGTACATACAGTATTTAACCAATGTGCCTATTTCTTAATAGTTTTATAACAAAATGGGGGGACATCCATTTACAGACACAGTTTTGAGTCTGTCTCACTACAGCCCTCTGATCTGATGTCATGTTAATGCGTTGTCAATAAAAATTAAGAAAATAATAATTATCATAAACAATAAACCTTCTAAATGAGGGGAAATCATATATGGTTCAGTTTTGATGAAATATTTGATTAAATATTTTTAACATGGGTATTTCAATTTCTATTGTGTTTCATGTACTGTATATATAGAACATTTCTTTAGTTTGTCCCAAAAAATAATCTGTAGCACTCTAAACTTATATTTTTTTTCTTTTAGAGGTTGTTCCATTAAGTATTTCTTAAGGTACTGCCAAATACTTAACTATCATACATTTATTATTTAGTTATAGGATAATAAGATTTAAGTTTTTAAAAGCAAAGTGTAAGCACAAGGATAATTTTGTATTGATAAAGAGCTGGGCACATAATTAAAAGCACAAAGTGCTTTATGTGCAGGGCAATTTCTCAATCAGCAAGTAATTTGTATGTGCTGTACTTTGGCGAGGTGACCCTTACCTGGAATAATTACTTCAATCAATCAGTGAGTCACCGAGGCAGTGTTGATGCTCCTCCATAGCAGAAACAGACATGGTTACACAGGGGACAGGAATGTAGCTGGCAATAGAGTAAGTCAAATATGGCTGCTACTGCCTCTGGCCATTTGGCTAGTCAAGGGATGCAGGTAAGGGACTGAGAATAATGCCTAAGGTAGTTTCTTTTTTCTTGGAGGCAGGTAAAGGGTTGAGGGTTTGGCAGTTGTGTGCAAGATACTGCAATCAAAGGTTTAACATTCCCATGATGTTTCACAGGGCTTCCAGCAGAACACAAGAAACAGAGGGATATTCGGTCAGTCTATAAGAGTGAGGGCAGGGACAGATTTGCCACTTTCTTGGCCCCAAGGTGGCCATCTTTTATCTTGCACATACTGTGCTAATGCTTCAGAGAGCTCGACCATATCCTTGACATCTGCTCAGCTCACTCGGGGAGTATGGCCTCTGTCCTGCCCAGAGCTTCAGTTATGGAGCTTCTCCAAGAAGCAAAGTGCCCCACAACCCACTTTTTCACAAGTGTATTCTCATAGCTTTATGCTTGCGCACACAAACACTCATACTCATACTCAGTCTCTGATCCAACCTGTATTGTCTTTTAGGAGTGTTCGCAGCATTGTAGAGAAGGTAAAATGCAGCATGGATTTTTTCCAGTTCTCCTCAGCTCAGGGAATTTGGTACAAAAACAAAACTTCATTAAAAGTGTACACTGTACAAACCAAGCAGTGTTTGCACTGGTCTTTTCTTTCTCCACCATTTGACTCGTAAAACGTTATCTCACTGCAAATGAGGAGGCCTAAGTGGTTGGCAAACATTGTCGGTGTGCGCTGGGGCAGTGTGGCGCATGCAGGTCTTCAGATCAATTGTGCAATCAGGTAGGAGATTGCCCTGAGGAGGCTGAGCCAGTAATCCTTTAAGAGACTAAACTGAAAAAAGTGCATTGCTGCAGCAAAAGTGCACCTTCTTTCAGAACTATTTTAGGCAGCAAAATGTGTGCAAGCGCATATCTTTTGATCATTTCCACAGCGTACAAGAGCCGTTGTACTGTAGTAATACAGGCGTATGTGCATATTCTCCTCTGTATTTATAGCCACCCAATATCAGTGCATGTGTAGGCAAACTGCTTTGGCTCCGTCTGCTGCGGAACTATCATTGTGGAAGAGTGGTTCGTAGTACTACTGAGCAGCCCACTGCTAAAGGGAATTGACCCGCCAAAAGAATTGGTACATACAATAGAAAGCCATGCCGTTCTGTACCTACACAAAAAGCTAATGCTGCATTGCTTTAGCAAGGGGGGTGGGGGGGTGGGGGGGGGGGTTGCATGCTGTGATGGATTTTCACAAGCAGAAGCTTTGTGTGTTACCCACAAAAGAACTCTAGCCCACCACCCCTTTCCACCTGAGAAATTCCTGGTAGCATATAGAAACTTACCAAATGTTCCGTTTTAGCATTGCCATCTGTCCATGTGTTTGTTAAAAGATTATATTTAATCATGCTCCACTGTCTATGTAGAATTGCCAAAGGACAGGAGGATTAGCTTTAGACAGAAAATGAAAGTAGAAAAGTTCACTGTTATAGGATACTGTTACTGGTTATTAAGGGATGTTGTTACAATCAGTCTTTGCTCAAAGTATTATTGTTTTGCAGGTCTGTTTCATCGTGCCATCATTCAGAGCGGCTCGGCGCTATCCAGCTGGGCTGTCAACTACCAGCCTGTGAAATATACACGTCTGCTCGCAGAGAAGGTGGGCTGTAATGTGCTAGACACCATGGACATGGTGCACTGCCTGCGGAAGAAGAACGCTCGTGAGCTAGTGGAGCAGGACATCCAGCCTGCACGCTACCATGTGGCCTTTGGGCCAGTGATTGATGGTGATGTGATCCCAGATGACCCAGAGATCCTTATGGAGCAGGGAGAGTTTCTCAATTACGATATTATGCTGGGCGTGAACCAGGGTGAGGGCCTGCGCTTTGTGGAAAATGTTGTGGACTCTGAAGACGGCGTCTCAGGCAATGACTTCGACTTCTCTGTCTCTGACTTTGTGGACAGCCTATATGGTTACCCAGAGGGGAAGGACACTCTGAGGGAGACTATCAAGTTTATGTACACGGACTGGGCTGACCGAGACAACCCAGAGACCCGCCGTAAGACGCTTGTCGCTCTCTTTACTGACCATCAGTGGGTAGAACCATCAGTGGTGACAGCTGACCTGCACGCTCGCTATGGCTCTCCCACCTATTTCTATGCCTTCTATCACCACTGCCAGAGTTTGATGAAACCCGCCTGGTCAGACGCAGCACATGGAGACGAAGTACCATATGTTTTTGGTATCCCCATGATCGGGCCTACTGACCTATTCCCTTGCAACTTCTCCAAGAATGATGTCATGCTCAGTGCTGTGGTTATGACCTACTGGACTAACTTTGCCAAGACTGGGTGAGTGCTGCTGTTTAGTAAATTATTCTACGGAACAGTATACAGAGCTCAGCTTGAGGCTGTTGGTGTTGTTGGATACATACAGTACATCATGAAGGTCATACAAAAAGAATGTAAGCACCAGTAAAAATAAGAAAAAAGCACAACTCACAAAATACATTTTAGATCATGTGTAGGAATATGTACATAAAATTGAAACAAGGAGTGAAAAGAGAAAACTATCCAGAAACCGAATGACATTCTGGCTCGTGGCAGTATCGATCAGCTCAGCTCTCTGCAGTCGATCACTAGCTCCCCAGCTGACTTGACTTTTTTTCTCCTCTTCCTCAGCTCAGTTTTGCCCAGAGCAAAAGCATTATGGATTTGTATGAGCAGACCTTGTAATCAGGTCTAACAAAACAAATGTAATTTGATGACCACTGTTGCTAGTAAAAACATTGATCGCTCATGCCTCTGGATGCATAAATTTTTGCTGTTTTGCCATTCTTAACAAAATGGCATTGCCTGACATTTATAAATCATTCTCCAAATGATGAGAATACACAAAAAAGGTGAAGTGGAAAATAAGATAGAGTATAAGACTTTTAGTTGGATTGCAAAAAATAAAAAAAATAAAAAAATAAAAACTGCAAAATACTCTGAAAAGCCTCCAGACAAACATCTGTCTGGGCAAAGTCACACAGCTTAAGGGCACTCCACATTTCTTATTTTAATTTCAGATTCTGGCCACAAGAGTACCATCGTGAACAACATATTTTATGAGAGCGTATTGCATGGAACACACTAGACAGAAGTAATCTTCCACAACTATTCAGGAAAAAAACTGTAAATGAAATTTTTGCTGTCTTCCTATTGAATATTTCGAACATTATATAGCACTATCTTGCAATTCCTCTGTGACACATAGTCCTTAAAAGCCTGACTAAACTTGAATAATCCTGGCCTGGTGACCCCATGGGTTATCTTGTTTCCATGACATTATTTTAAGTTATGTGTGGAATATTAGAAGGCAGCCAAGCTTAGAAAATACTACAGATTCAAATTTTGAGAAGCTCAAATCTTAGATCTGAAAGGAGCTTATAATGACCTCTAACTCAACTTGCCCACTGACCATCCTGCACTCATCACACACAAGTGGCGCAGTTGAATTTGCCTCCAACAAAATATGCCACTATCAAAAGATCTGTTAATGCCAGCTGTTTATTAATAAGCTGACCGAGATTCTACCACTGCGATATATCTGATAAATGTGAAATACATTAGTTTCTTTATTTAAACCTGTGCGACTGCACGTTAACAGCATGTATCATTCCCCAAACTGAAAATTCCACTTTTTTGCTTACAGGCGTCTTGAGTCATTTCAGTAGTAAAAGGGCATGAAAATTCCCATTTGGAAAAGAAGACATCATATTTTACAGACAAATCAGGATTGAAAAAAAGATAGATGCAGATAGATGCACTATATGCTAGTCACTTATCCTAATGGAATCTTGATATAAGAACCAAATTTATTAAATTTATGTACATGATTGATTGGAAATAGGGAGTAGACTATTTCCTCTACACTGAATCAGCCATGCAGGGATTGTTTTTTTATCCCATGTCTCTTGAAATCTTTTTGCCCTTTTTCTTACCACACCTTTAGCTTTATGATAGAAAAAACTCCCCAGAAAAACACTGTTTTTAAATTGAAATATTTACTATTGTATTCCCTCCAGCTGTTTTTGCGCTATTTTACACCATCATTTCTTTCTTTTTTTTAATAGCTTTTGCCTACAGTAAAACACCGCCCATGCTGTTCTGTGCAGGCATAGTGGGTTAGATGAAAACTGTTTTTCTGGGTTTTCTTTTATCATTTGCCTGTCATTTCACAGAGTGCATTTTTTGTTTTTGTTTGTTTTGTTATTTTTTAATAGTCTGAAACTCCAGATTAAACTTTGTGAAATGACTGGTGATCTGTGATATTGCTTATGTGCAGAGAATGCAAACTCGTCCCTTTATGCATCAGTTCACATTAAATATTGTCAATCAGGTTACACTGTCAAAACAGCAGTGGCAATTATACTTCTACTAATCGTTTACACATAATTAGCACCTCAACGTTAATCTTTTCATCACCGGGCACCAGCCTTGTGTTGTTATTTATTCATTTAAGCAAAGTATCGAACTCTGAGTGCATTTTTGCTTGGCTGAAAATTCAATTAGAAGCGCCTTCACTTAACACTGTAATATACATCTTCTACCTTGTCTTATTTTGGTTTAAAACACATCTTTCACATGATGTAAAGCTTGATATAAGGTTGGTAATATAAAAAAAAAAAATCAAGACTCTGCTGCATCTTAATGAGGGAATTTTTTGCAAGCCAGTGCACTCAGACAAAGAGGAGAACACACTCAAACGTCAGCTGACCCTATTACACAAGGCCAACCTGTTCTTTCCCAGGATTGGAGCTAATTACATCCTACATCTTCTGGCTTTGTCTCAGCTGAGACCACTGCCAGGCCCACTGTGGTTTAAAAGGACTCATGTATGGTCTGTGTAACTGCAACGTTCTTGGATGTCAATACCTTCTTAGTTAAGCCCAGCTACTGATAGTCCAGTTACAGACAATATGCTAATTAGCTTAGGCTAAGATAACAAAGTGGCTGGTTACAGAGTACTTTATTAATCTGAGAGCTATATTGTAACAACAATGCAATGATATAATTATAGCTTTTTTATTAAAACGTATGTGGTGTTCTACAGTACATTAACATCCTGAACTAATTGGATACTGTATTACTGACACTGATATTTTTCCTATTGTATAAGTGCACTTGTGAGTATGTGTGTGTGTTGGGGGGTCTCTGGAGATTGTGAGGAACTACCTGCTAATGGACAAAAGTTATAAAACACTATGGATGCATGGGTACATGATTTTTGGTACTCGCCAAAACTCGCCAAAAAACTAATTTTAAAGTATCAATATCAGTTTTGGCAAGTACCAAAAATCACAATTGAAGGTACCAAAAAGTGAATTTTCATCATGCATCTTCAACACATCTTCAGAAACATAGGCTGCTGGTCTTCATCTAACAGTGATTTTAAATTCATGAGTTGGCTTGGATCGAGTAGGTATGCAGTGAAAAAGAGTAGGATTTAATTAACTTTGGGAAATTGCTTATGTAAAGTAGTTAGCAAAGTAGCTTTAATTGTTTTCATTGCATGGGAATGCTTCACTGTCAATGATCGATAATGGCTGATTGTCCAAAACAATATACTAGATAAGTTTGGTTATTTTCACATAGCGTTTGTATGTAGATATTTATCTGCATTGCCAGCATTTTCTGCAGTTTTGGTGCTAGAAAAGACTCATCCTGCTGAGTTTAATATGTAAGATATTTGACCAGTTTGCTTTTACTGCAGGAAGATGTTCTAGTTGCTCCTATTAAAATTATTTTTTTGCAGAGCACAGTATGTAATCATCTTTGCATTATCATTTATTGTGAGTATGTCCAGATTGCTGTAGTTTCAAGACATCTGTTAATTAGCAGAGCAAAGCACAATAGGAAAATACAAATAAATGCATGCAAGTGAAGAATGGTAGTGAACCTCTACCATATAGCAGTATCGGATTCAATGGATCACTGTTGAAAACAAAATGTACCTGGGACCTAGGACCTAAATAAGGCCAATGGGCCATGACAGTGACTCTATTGACATGGAGTCATTGTGACATTTTGGAGTCATGGCGATGTTGGTTTCAAATAAGAAACATAAAACTGTGAATTGGACAAGTTTCGCTCCATCGAAAGAGAAGCTTTCAAGGCTTTCTGCTTAATCGCACAAGCATGTGTTGTGTTACATGTGTTCGGACGTTTTCAGACCTTCAGAAAATAAAGTATTAAGTTCAGTTTTTTTTATCCTGATCTAAAAAGGCAGCATCTTCACGTCAAGTCAACCTTTATTTAAAGAGTCCATGTACATACAATAAAAGTTGACCCAAAGTGGTTTATTGAAGCAAATAATTAAGCAAATAAGCAATACCTTCTGTAACTGTAATTGACTTAATTACTATAGAAATGATTTATGATTATTGTTCTGAAATGTTCTGTGTAGATTATCATAATGGATATAGAGAACCAAATAAAGCTAAAACAGTAATAGCTGTGTTTATTTATGGCACCAGGCTTAGACATTCAGAGAACTTGCAGTGACAACGATACCTCAAGTTCTTTAACCATGTCCTTTCAGATAGAGTGAATTTTTGAGTCTCCGACAGAGTTTTTGAGTCTCCGACACCATCTTATTTTAATTTCTATTAATCTTCTTGTGCTTGTACACACACTGACAGAAGAACTTCTCTTTTTATTCATTCGCAGCACAGATTTCAGATATCTACAATGCTTTTTGGAATCCCACAGGCTGAGTGGACCAGATACACACTTGCCCAATGAGTGAGACTGTCTCTTCAGTGTGCCTAGGCACTGCTTGTCTTGTAACAAATGTTCATGGGGTTCCCCTCTACAAAAAAAACTATGTAATATGACCAAGGTTTTCTGGGATAGCCTTGTGTAACAGGAGTGAACAGGAAGAATGAAGTTATGCTTGATTGGATAGTCAAAAAAATCACAGTTGATGATTAGCTACTGGATATATGATATAGATATATAGATATTAAATAACATTAGTACATCTGCACACACGTCCAAAAGCCTGTGGAGGTGTTCCTCTGTTTACATAAATATTTCTTAAGTTGTGAATAATTAGGAAAAGAATACTATTAATAAGGACACCAGTGCTAAGCACAAAATTGTAAAAAAAAAAAATAATAAATAATAAAATATTTTGATAATATCAAATAAGCTTCTCTTGTTCACTTTAAGAAACAACTACTAAGGCCACACACCTTAAACTTCTTGTCCATTGGATTGTCTATTGGATTGAAATAAATTGTCACAAACCACCTACTTTGATAGGAAACCTGCCCAGATCATCCCGGATCTCTGATGATAACCTGTCGCACTCTGAAAAAGAGAGGTAAAAACAAAAAAAAAGACGAGTACGGGAGATTTTAGATATGTGACATGCAAGCACCATCAACTCTTCCATTTCCTGGCACGAGCTGGCCAGTCCTTCAAAGGGTTTCTTGTTCCATGAAGTGGAGGTGATGAAGTGTTTTCTTGCCAGATAAATTGAATCATCCATAAATTGGAAGATCCAATTAAATAGGATGATCCACATGAAAGTTCCAGCAATACAGTATATGGGATGATGAACTGCTCCAGCTCCATTCATTCAACAGACATATCTGATGAAGTTGAGACTCAGAGCTTGGTCCCATTCTTCTATAGTCAGCTCCCAAATAAATCAGCTTTATCCTTAGCGGGTCAATCCAACCCAGGACAGCTCTTTTGACTGCCAGGTGCTCCAGCTGGTTTTGAGGCAGAAGGCTGTGGGCTTCCTAGTAAGCAGAGCTTGGATCCAGATGCCTCATTCACCCAAGGGAAATTCACTAGCCAAGGCCATACCCTCAAACATATGGTAGTATATTGTGTAGTCTAGACTTACAATCAATACAATATATGAACTATTTCCACATTATTAACAGCTCTCTTTATATGGAGAATGGTTCATAATTTAGTGTCTCTCCATACTGTATTTAAAGATTTATAACATGCATAATTGGTCATTCAGGTGTCCCTCTGTTTTATGAACAATATTGATAAACATTGTATGAGAAACCCTACAGCAGTGTTTTACATATTTATTTTTTTACTTCTAAGAATTTGTAATTATCGCCTAAACCCTTAAAGAAGCCTAAGGAAACCTATGGACTATCTAAATTATAAGTTTAACTCGAAGATTTACATCTGCCTTACATTATTCTAATTATACTAAATAGCATTTAGAGCAAACACATGTTTAATGGGTTTAAAAATTTGTTTCTCTGCAAAACTTGACCTCTTTAACAAATCTCTACATACCGCAAGAGAATTAAAGCCCTGTGTCTGATAGCTTTATCCAATTAATCTGCTTTACATCAGCTAATAAACATCTTCACACTATTATGATTTCACATGTATAAAAGGTTACATGTGTAGGATATTTAAGATTTCTTTGTTGAAATAAGAATCAGAAAAGGGTCATTTGACAAACAAAGTGAATGTGTTGCATACACTTGGGAGAGGCGTACAACATTGATAATATTATTGTGTGCTCACTTCAGTGATACTGCTGGCATTATGCATAAACTTTTTTAGTTTGATACACGAGTGTAATAATGGACTTGAAAAGTTTGGGATTGATGTTTGTTGTCACATAGTAGCACACATAAATTCAAATGATTATCCCTTATGGCTGTTATGGGTTTAAACTCTGGTTAAAACAGAGCTGTGACAACTTGTAATGATTATTTGAAAGAAGTCTCTTACTTAAGTGAAGTGAAATAAAGAGTGAACAAAACTGTGCAAGAAATTGAGTGCTTATAACGCTAAGCTAATTCACAAAAATGCCTTCTTATCCTTGGATCTCGGCTAATAAGGGGTCTTGGGAGGCACATATTTTTTGGACCAAAATGAGATAAAAATCCCACTGCACTGGCAGATTTGAATGTCACACCCACACACTTCTTGTTGCTAAGAAGCGAAGTGAAAATGAGGGTTAGTAGGTTGCCTGACGGGCCCTTGTTCCACTCATACACAGCCTCTCCCACAGTCCACTTTCGCTTCACTACAGACTCTGCCGCAATCACCCGGCATGTGCATGCACGTAATTAGATAAGCCATGCACACTGCTTCCTAATGCCAAAAATCAGATTAGGCCAAGATGCCGCATTGATTCAAAAAAGAGCTGGTGAATTATTCATCTTCGCTTACAGCACCACACCTAAAGCGTGATCCACAGAAAAAAAATACTCCTACGCTTCAAAGCTCACCATTTCTGCATCTCACTGCGGCTCTCCCCAAGCAACTGTCATGACAAGGACGTCATTAGTGACCCGTGCTCAGCCTGACCAGCTCTTCAAAATCACTATGCATGCATTGCACTTTGCATGCAGTCACTGCACAGTCTGTTAGATTGATTATTACTGGCAAGAATGTCTGGCGTATATTGACATAGTGCACTTTCCAATTAACCGAGATTGCCACAGAATGCGGATGGGGCACAAGGTTCTGCTGCAAGAATTCATAAAGTCAGTGATGCTGCAGCCTTCATTGACGTCCTGCTCTCTGGCATGTTGCATGGCTGAGGATCAATATGACCTTACCGCGGCCGCTTGCTCCTTTGAAACTTAATTACTGATATTCGGCTACAAAGTCATCATAGTCAGTCTGCCGGTATTCATCGGGGATCATTACTAGCCTAATAAAAAGGGTTATTTATGGGCCACACTACTGATATCCAGTCTCACTGGAGAATTACACTTCAGCAATATCAATTTAAAGTCCTGGACTGAAAAGGCAAAAAAAATTAACAACAATAAACTAGAATTGAAAATGTCATCATCTTGGCAGAATATTGGTGTTTTTTTTTTCCTTTTCTCTTCTTGTTGTGTTGCTGCAAGCGAACAGGTGCCCACATCCTTGAGTAGTGGGAGAAAAACAAGCCCCCAGGCTTGTGAAACACACCAGCATGCCATATTTCCTCACAGATGAATCATCTTTCCAAAGATGATTGGATGCTTAGTTGGGCTTATGCCTTGATTTAGTTGATTAAACTTCAAATGTGAGCATGAAGGAAGTGGGGACAAGATCTCATCATGCCACGCTGTGGCACTTCACTGCACTTCATACTCTATCCCCTCGTCTTTTCCACTCCACTCGCACCCAGGCGACGTGACAGGAAGGAGAGCTGCGCTTGGTCTGGAATGCCATATGTTAATACAGTTAGTAAATCAATATTGCCGCGGGATAGGGAATTGGAGGCCACCTTGCACCCGAACGCCATCCTTCTCCAGTGTGTATGCGGAAACGGTGACCCCTGGAGGCGAGAAGGTGTTAGCATGTCCATCAAGATCCTCTGCTTGAGGCACCCCATGTTTTAGAGTCATGATTAATAGGGTCCACGTTCTATCAGCGCACTCACTGTCAATGCACACTGTGCCGTTTCGCCAAAGCAATTAGCCAAGAGCCTGCACCACTGTTGCTTTATCAAAAACAAGCTGCTACCTGAAGAACACCCTAAAACATGCTGATTTATTCATCCATATTTACTCTAAAAACTTCTGCTCGAAGCTTCTTTTTTTTTTATGCAGGACTGAGGGAGATGCATTGGGCTTTTTTAAGCTTGGCATACTGAATACACTGGAGACATCTTGCACAGATATTGTGTCTGTCAAACCTACAGACAGACGAGTGATAGAAAATGACAATTGAAATTAATAATGCATTATGTTCTTGTATCAGCTCGGCATCTACTGATCTCTGAAGCAGGGCAGAAAATGACAGTCTTAAGTTTGGTTTGTTGAGCAGTTCCTTGCACTACAGGGTGATATTTAGGTCATTCTGTTATGCTGTATGGAGGAAGTTGTAACTTTGAGTAGGAAAATGCCTGACAGTAGAAGTGTCAAATGAAAAATGCTGACACGGAGACAGAAACAGGATTCTGGCTGACTGGAAAAGGAAAACTGTACATCAGACTAAGCACAGAACAAGTACGGGGTGTTTTTTCATTCTCTTGTACTGTTCATTACATAACAATCCATGTCCCATTACCTAGGTGATTAATAATGATGAACTATTGAGTCTATTCAAAAATGGGATGGAGGGGGTGTTTCACCTGGAAGTGCAGTGTGCCAATTAAGACCTATTAGCATTACAAACTTATATCAACATTTTTGTTTATATTAAAAAAGATTATCTTTTGGGCTAACCTCAGTGTGAATGTTCTTTATATGTTCACTTTACATAAATACTACTCTGGGTTCTCCAGCTTTAACCCAGAAGCATAACATTTGTGTGTGTGTGTGTGTGTGTGTGTGTGTGTGTGTGTGTGTGTGTGTGTGTGTGTGCGAGGTGCTCTGCAGTGGTCTGGCATCCCATCCTTGCTTCGCTCTCCCAATGTAGGGATAGGTCCTACTGAGGTCTAGAAAACATATATATATATATATATATATATATATATATATATATATATATAAGAGAGAGAGAGAGAGAGAGAGAGAGATAGAGATAATGCTGTTTTTTTTATTCTATATATATATATATATATATATATATATATATATAAGAGAGAGAGAGAGAGAGAGAGAGATAATGCTGTTTTTTTTATTCTAAGGTATAAATATACATATATATATATATATATATATATATATATATATATATATATATATATATATATATATATATATATGTATATTTATACCTTAGAATAAAAAAAAAAACAGCATTATCTCTGGTGGTATAAATATTTAATCACTCTTTACCTTCAGCTACTTGAGTTTTAATATTATGTCTCCTAGTATTGACCATGTTCTATACAATATAACAGATATAATATTAAATCCTCAATGTAACCTTTCTCTTAGTACTTCTTTGTACTCCAAGTGGACTATATAAGTATTGTGAGATTTGACTATTCCAGGCACTTGGAGGCACACAATTGTAAAGTCTGTCTTTGAATGTAGTGGTATTCAATTTTCCCTTCACTTGAACGAGGAAGCCAAAACCTGTTCCAGCATGATAATACTCCTGTGCAAACAAGATTTATGAATATATGGTTTACATGGTTTGAAGTGGAAGCTTTTATATGGCCTGCTATAGTGCTCTGACCCCAACCCCATTGAACACCTTTGGGATGAATTGGGACACTGACTGAACCACAGGGCTCCTCACCCTATATCGGTACCTGACTTTACTAATACCCTTGAGGCTGAATAAGCACAAATCTCCAAAAGAACATATTCCCAAAAGAGTGGAGGGTAAAAGCAATTGGGGACTAAATGTGGAATGAAATGTTCAAAAAGCACATATGAATCGAATGGTTAGATGTCTACAAACAAAAGTGTAGTAAAAGATTATACTTAGGACATGCAGAAGTCTAGGTATTACTCCAAAGCAAGAATCCTAAAGATGCAGGGTATGCAGGGGCACATACTGACTACATGCATTAAAACATTTCTAATTTCATCAACACATTTCATCTTTCCTAGCCAAACAGCAGGGAAGAGCAGCTTGAGTGCTGAATCTGTTCATGACATTGTTTTCCTCAAGAATATTACCTTGCTCATTTGATTTCCAGTTATTTCTCTTTCATTGCCAAGTTGGAATTTCCTACAGTCTTTCAGGATTGCTTACATACACTGTTGTTGCAGCCTGGCATACATTTTTTAATAACAGAGAAGTGGTAGCTAAGTGGTTAAGGTATTCGACTTTTGCTCCGAAGGTGGTGAGTCCAAATCCCAACTACACCAAGTTGCCAATTCTGGGCCCCTGAGCAAGGCCCTTAACTCCATATCTGCTCAGTTGTATGAATGTGATAATTGTAAGTCGCTCTGGTTAATGGCATCTGCCAAATGCCATAAATGTAAATATCAAAAGTTTACCTGTTTCTTTCTTTATTCTACTGTTACATAATTCATTTTGTCACATTTTGTGGAACCCAAAGAAATAAACTGTTTATTTGTGCATTTTTATGCTGAAGCTTTCTCTACCAAATGAAAAAAATTACATTACTTTCTGCAGGCAATATAATACAATGAGGCTGAGAGAGAATAGATTTAAGTGCGATTCTATGACTAGAGCCACACAAAACATTATTGAAATGAAATGACCTAACCTGCCATTCAGATGACGCTCCAAACAGGATGACTGGGCATCGATACACATATGAATAAAAACAGAAATAATAGTAAATGCTATGCAACAGAGAAGGTTAGATTAAGCAGAGAAAGAAAGATAAGGGAATATAGATGGATTTAAGGGAATTAAATAGAGTATTAGGAAAAGAGAGGTTAGAGAAGAAGATATCTGTGCCAAGCATTCAGACAGTCCAAGTTGGCTAAGACTGGAATCAGACAGTCTAATTGGCTAAGACAGGAATCAGACAGTCTAATTGGCTGGAATGTGAGCAAATGGCAGAAGATTTCAGCAACATTTATGAACTTTTAATAGAATATATAGCCTTTATTTGTCACATATACATTACAGAAATTTGTTCTTCGCATATCTCAGCTAGCTTAGAAGCTGGGGTCAGAGCGCAGGGTCGGCCATGATACAGTGCCCCTGAAGCATAGAGGGTTAAGGGCCTTGTTTAAGGGCCCAAGAGTGGCAGCTTGGCGATACCGGGGCTTGAACCCCCGACCTTCCGATCAGTAACCCAGTGCCTTAACCGCTGGAGCTACCACTTTACATGTGATGAATCATTTTTTGTTTGTCTGTTTTGTCTGCAATGCTGTCATAGTTTTGCTCAAGAATTTTTTTATATTCTTTTTTATTATTTGTTCATATTAAATAGTTGGTTTATGTTTTGTATGCACAATAAACATCTGGTAATAAACGAAAGGACAAATCAACATAAATGTTCTTACCCATGTATAACCGGAGGCTCAACATCATGACATGCTGGGTCACAATTCTCTATCTACAATGGTTTTAATGGGAATGAACCTAATATAAATCATATGCTATCGCATTTACAATTACCAGATCTCAGTTCAGTTAAACTCTTTAGACAGCCCTCTCCACTACTATCATCAAAACTCTCCCTGAAGGAAAATCATTTAGAAGAATTGTGTTTCGTCTCATTGGTATAGTTCCAGAGACTTGCAGAATCTATGCCAAGGCACAGTAAAGCTGTCAAAATCACTATTTTCAAAGCCAGCAATAACTATGCTGTTCAGGTATTTACATGAGTTCGGATCACCTTTATCTTTTTTACTTACGTGTGGCCTATCTTTAATGCTTCACGTTTAGTCCATTTTTCAAAAGGTGATCTCAGAAGTTGGTAGAAGATCCACACTTCTACATAAGCCTTACATAAATAAAGTGTATGTTAAGTGTGGCACTGATTTTAGCTGCTGTAAACACAAGAGTCTTTTCAAGCTGCTTTGGCCCTGAGGTTTTAAATTCCCTGCAGAGATTTAGAAAATTTTTCAAAGTGACCTTGAGGTGATGAGGGTCTTTTTTTCTGTCTAGTTAGAATGTTTCGTTCATGCCGAACGTTGGGGTTCACATTGGGGTTTCTAAGACCACCAATCTCAACTCAGCAAATTAATCATGAATAATGAATAATTGAAAGTTGTAACGTTGAATGTTTGTAGCAATCTTTAGTATTCACATGATACACACAAAATACGAACGTCAAACAAAGAAGCTGCATCACAAAACACACTTAACCTCATATTGGCAAGCTGAAAACATTCGGCACACAACACTCTCTTTAGTGCAATGTAGCTCAATTTCCACACCGTTCTCATGGAGTACTGTAAGCACTATCAAGCTAAACTGCAAAACCCAGTTCTAAAGTGCTGCAATTTGGGTACATAGTTGGGGGGGGGTGTACTCAGGTGAGCTGTTTACTCTGTGATGAAATGGAAAACAGTCAACGAGAAGGTCCAAAGGTAGAGGAAGAGAGGATGTAGTCAATGAGGTGGAAGAAATGTTGCAAGACACCACATCACAGACAACGTGCAACAATTATCGATTATATCCTCATTTGTGGAAAGCCAGACAAAGCACACAGCCAAACCTAAGCTGTTTCTATAATACTGAGGACAAATAGAGAAGACTATCTGTATCTGCTCTTGTATATTTTTCAATATGTCACTGCATCAGTGAAGCTTGAAACAGAAAATACTTTTAATACAGCATTTGAGAGGCAGCTGGCTGATGGTGCCATGGACATTAAACCGAGACATGATAAATCTGGCACATTTATTCTGTCTTTGAACGGCTGTATTCTTTTTGTAGAAATATTTGCGTAGAATTATTTCCCCCATAAATCCAATTTTGTGGGGTTTTTTTCTTCAGTTTTTTATCTTGCTTTTTTTTTTAGTGCCTATTTCATGCTCAGTAGGGCCTAAGCGTTGGGAGGTTGCATTCGATTACAGGGAAAGTTTACAGGTGTTTAAGTCAAATGTTTGCTTTTCTCTGAGAGCAATGCATTTTGATGAATTGGAGATTTAGCTTGTGGTTTTGATAACAGCAATATGATTTTAGAAAATGTGCTTTATCAGGTGTAGTATGCAAGTACTACACAGTAAAGAACAATTCTTTTATTTTATAGAGTTTCAATTTGAAAACTGTACCAAGGGAAAAAAAGTGTGCATGACTGCAGAGCACAACCTGTGAACTCAGTGTCATGCTGTATACAGTCATCAGTGACCTTGTAAAAGTGATATCTATAGCGAGATGCAGCCCCTTGTGTATTTGAAATTATTGTGTGACCTGCTTATCCAAGTTCATTTATTTACACCATCACTAAACATAACATAAATCATAGCGACAAATAATGTGTGCTGTTTGTTCATACAGCTAATTGGTCATTTATCACTTATTGTTCCACTTAGATTATGGTAGATTATAAAATCTTTAAATAAAACCAGTTTCTTCGCTCTATAGTGTTGTGACGGACAATATACAGGATGCAGGGTATTTCAATTCAGGACCACCCATGGCAGCCCTTTAATGTGCAAAAAAATACTATTTCTTTCACACTTTTTTGATGTGTGATTATGTAAGTATTACATGATTCACAACTGCATTTTAACAAGTTATGCACAAGGCAATATTATGTGAATAATATGCGATAAATAACACCACATCTGAAAAGTACCTTGTGAAGAAAAATGAACCATGTGGAAAAAAAGCATGGGTGCTATATGTGATATGGAACATACATTTCAATATTAATATATTGAAATGAATTATGTTTAAAAAACACATAGATGCATTTTTAAATGTGAATTAATTATTACTCTTCACATGTGAACTTGTGTGGTGTTAGTATAAGTGTTAATCCCAAACTGACGTGATAAGGTATATACTTTTAGTGCTCGTGATGATGTAAACAATTAACATTTTGCTTCTGTGATGCTTTAATATTTATTGAAAGGTTTACCTATAAATCGTCATGTCTAAGTACCATATCGACACATACATGTGGACACCACCCCATTACAGTTTTATGTGCTTTGTAAACATCCCGTTCCACATTTATTATTTCTAAATTGCCTTTATAATATCTTCCACTCTTCTGGGATGATGTTTTACTAGATTTCAGAGTGTGCTTGTAGAAATTGTTGTTCATTCAACCACATAGGTGTAAGTAAAGTCAGGTACTGATCTAGAATGAGGAGGCCTTGGGTAAAGGCAGCATTTAAGTTTATCCTAAAGGTGTTCTATTCTATGAAAACTTTTCACTTGAATCCATGTAACCCATTTCAAGTCTTGACCTTGACTTGAAGCCTCTTGACCCCTAATGGAGCAGGCTTTGTGTATAGGGGCATTGTCAGGCTGGAACAGGTTTAGGTCTTCTACTTCAAATGAAGATCAGATTTAACTCTACCGCATCCAAAGACATTCTATACAATTGTGTGCCTACAACATTGAGGTAATGGTTTTGGAAAGAACCACATATGGCTGGAAAAGAGGCTTTTAAAACAAAAGTATGTGGTATGGTATGTAGACACCTGACCATTGAACATCTAATTCCCATTTACTGGAAAGCCTTTCCACTGACTTGGATTTGTTCTTATTCATCCACAAGTGCATAGTTGGTTGGGTGCTAAAGTCCATCAAGAAGGTCTGGGACAGGTTTGGGGCAATTTTGGGAAAATGTACTCCCACTGCACATAAAGACATTTTAGACAGTTGTGTGCTTCCATCTTTGTTGAAACAGTTTGCAAAACATCCATGAATATGAATATGATGGCCAGATGTCCACAGATTTTTAACCATATTGCACATATAACCAACGGCATAAACCAGCAAAAATGGCAAAAGCAAACAAACATAAAAGCCTCCTTTTCTTTTTGGTTAAGACGGTGCTGCTTGGCTTATATTAACCTAATAGAGTAAGATTTATGTTTTATGACACAATAACACTTTTTTTCTTACATTTTCACTCTTTGACTATTCTGGACTCAATTAATTCTCTGAAGGATTTAATCATTAAAAGAAAGTTAATGTTGAATTAAGTGCAGAGAATGAAATACATCCCTCAGCTTTTGCCCTCCATTTGTGCCAACAGCACATAGTACTCATCATTTATTGAGCAACTCAAAGCCTCGCTGTTACTTATTTAAGTCTAAGGTATATTAAAGCATGGCACACAAGTGCAGAAATTAAGAATTACATTTTCATTACATATATTACATTCAAGACAGACACCTAGCACAAATTATTAAATCTAATACACCTTGTTTGTGTTTTTGCAGAGACCCAAACAAGCCAGTGCCCCAGGACACCAAGTTCATCCACACAAAAGCCAACCGCTTTGAGGAAGTAGCCTGGTCCAAATACAACCCTCAGGACCAGCTATACCTGCACATCGGGTTGAAGCCACGTGTTCGTGACCACTATCGTGCTACCAAGGTGGCCTTCTGGAAGCATCTGGTGCCGCACCTGTACAACCTGCATGACATGTTTCACTACACGTCAACCACCACACGAGTGCCACCTCCTGAGACCACGCAGAATTCACTAGCCACCAAGCGGCCTAACGGTAAGGCCTGGCCTTTCAACACCAAGCGACCACCTATGTCACCAGCTTACAACAGCGAGAGTGGCACAGAACGGCGGAACAGCGCCGATAACGACGAGACCGGGCCACTGCTTGTCGAAAATGCACGTGACTATTCAACCGAGTTAAGTGTCACCATCGCCGTGGGTGCCTCTCTGCTCTTTCTCAATGTTCTCGCCTTCGCTGCACTTTACTACCGCAAGGACAAGCGCCGCCAGGAGCAACGGCCACAAGGCAGCCCAGCTCGTGCAAACGCCAATGCCAATGTCAACGGGACCAACGTCGAGGATGAGATTGCATCGCTGCAAGTGAATCAGTGCGACGCCACACCAGCTGGAGAGGCACTGCCGCTCACTGCACTTCCTGACTACGCGCTGACTCTGCGCCGATCACCCGATGACATCCCTCTCATGACGCCCAACACCATCACCATGATCCCTAACTCGCTAGTGCAGATGCCCAACTTGCACCCGTATAACACCTTCACAGCCGGCTTTGGCACGACCGGTCTGGCCCACTCACACTCCACCACCCGTGTATAGCTTTAAGGAGGGTGCAGAAAAGTATTGGGTTTTGTACGAATATCACAGTTATGGAAGTGAAAACAAAAAGAAAAGATTTCGAATAGACATTTTGTCGCAGGCAGTCGCTTTCTGAATGTCGATTGGATTTGGTTGTGAACTATTCCATGTTCTCTTCCAATGGGACGAGCAATTCGAGCAGTATTTTTTTCTAATAATCATTTTAAAAGCGGGGGGGACAACATTTTTAAGAAGAACAGGGAAGCTATTGGCGACAATTTTTTTGAATAATTAACAAACATGAAGAAAAGTGCTTTTTATTTCCTGTTCCATTCTTGCGTGGAAAACACATTTTTGAGAACGATGGCCTCTCAGATGACATCTGCATACTATATGTGTTGCTATATGTTGCTTTTTTTTTTTCCATCAATGCCTTACACGAGAGCTTGATTTTGAGTTTCATCCTTTTTATCTTTCTGTGGCATGAGCGTGCCTGGAACTTATTTGGACTGAATGATTGGATTCATGAAAAATAAAAAAGACGTATTGGAAATGGGTAGAGAATTGAAGCAATCCAGACCAGCTTTTTTTCAGTTGCATATACTCATACATGGTTTAACTTTTTTTCCCTTTTTCCAATAATAATTTGTCTGAACCCGACTCTGTCATGAGACAAAACTGAAGATACAGACTTTACTGTGATTGTTTTGTTAAGAGAAAATTGCATATTTTATGACAAAATGAACTATCTTCATGATATGCACACTTTCACACCACTGAATGTGTGCGAGTGTGCGTGCGTGCGTGCGTGTGTGTGTGTGTGTGTGTGTGCCTGTGTGCGCACATTTACCCTATTTTTGTTGAACATTGTGTCTTTGGGGTGGGACAAGGAGTGCTTCTTTACCATATTGATGATTTTCCCAAGTAGTATTTGAGCTGCGCCTCTGCAAAAATAGCACTTTTTTTTGTTCTTTTAAAAAGAAGTTATATATGTCTAATTTTGCTTAAGAATTACAAAATAAATATATTATTTTACATGTAAAAGAAAAAATAGCTTAATATTCAACTGAACTAACTGACATGATTCCACTGACTTTGTAAGGTTCCTCCCAGCAGGAGATGGTGGCCTGTTTACACTGAATAACATTAGTTCAGTGCAAACCTGTGTTTCTTTAAAAAAATATATATATATATATATAAATATGGGCATACATACATATATGTATAGGGCTTTTATGAAGATTATACTCCCATTGATCTCGACATATTAACGACCATTAGTACTAGATTAAATCTACAACGATATCCAGAAAAGCAAAGCGACTAGTGTTTTGGACTAGTTCGATTCTCCACACCATAATCCCAGGCCACACCAATTGTCTTTTTAACAGCTCTATATGTATATTTATGTATAAATATATTTAATATTTATTTATGTATACCAGATGTATACATGCTGATTGTGCCATGTGCCAAATTAAATCATAAAACTGGAGAAGACATGTTGCAAAAACATTCTTTCTCATGCAAGCTTCCTCTGATTTTTATTCTACTCAATTTCATTGCATCAGATTGTGTTACTTTTCCTGGTCAAACTGTCAAAACAACCTGTTTATAACCGTCAAATGGTGTTCTCCTTCGCATACCGAACTGAGAGGAAAACATCCAGGCAGCCAAGATCAAAAGAAAAAGAAGGAAGGAAGTCAGGGGTCTGAAGACAGAAATTTGTATTTAAGGCACGTATGTTTGAGTCAGTGGTTTCAACCAATTTAAACTCATTGATAGTCATTTGTGGAGATGTGGGGTAGACATGGTACTATACGGCAAAGCAAATCACTGAAATCAAGCTGAGCATGTTGATCTCGATCAATAAGATGCTGGAGTTTGTATACCTTAATCAACATTCTGCTCTTCATTAAAGTAACTCTTGACTTATACTTTTCTTAAACGCCCTGTACTACAGATTAGAGGTTACATTTTTTAAACTTGGAGCAGGCAGTTTTTTTTTTTTTATCTGTCCAGCAAGTCTCCACTCATCCACTCATCACTATCTCCATTCAGTTTTGCACTGTGCTCTCTGATTGTACCAGACTACTTTTATTTACTATAAATGTACTGATGTCTACCACAAATAACTCAAATGGTAATTATAAATTTTATATATATATATATATATATATATATATATATATATATATCTATATATATATATCTATATAGAAAGAGAGAGAGAGAGAGAGAGAGAGAGAGAGAGAGAGAGATATGTGTATATATAATTTATAATTACCATTTGAGTTATTTATATATATATATATATATATATATATATATATATATATATATATATATATATATATATATATATATGAGTAAATTACTAAACCTCCCCAGGAAGAATTATTACCAGAAGTCAACATGCAGGAAGAGTACCCAACCCTCTAGTAGGGGGTGACTAGAGATTAGAGAGCAAGATTTACTACTCAGACTGTTCGAATCCTTTTAATGAGCAGAAAGTTCATATAAAGGCCGTAACGTGAAGCATCATTTCTTTTAACCAACCGAGCCGTGGCAGGTGGCCAATTAGAATGTAGCTCTCCTTCAGGGTCCTCGCAACATGGGGATTGAAAGCGTCGTCTCATTCAAATGTCTTCAAGCAAGCAGCAGTCGGTCGGAGCACAGAGGTCAAACGCTTCCTAGAATCAATATCAGACTCGGCATGATCGTCGTTAAATATTTCAGATTAGAAGAACCGGAACAGTCGGGATCCCCTGCTGAACTGAAACTAATTGCCGTTTTTTGCATTATTCTTTACATATGTTTATCTGTAATTGGTTGGTTAATAAATATGACTCCTCTCTCCCTCTCTCTGTTCAGGTTCATTTGTTTAAAAATATAAGTGTGTGATTTACGCTATAGTTATTTTTAGGTCCCGTTTGTAATAGCCACATTAGGCTTCACAATGACTGCCAGTGCTACTCCATCCTGCATCTTGCACACTATTCGTATGGAGTTATTACAGCAGCAGTGTGAGTGGGTGTCACTGGATCCATTTGTTTGTGCTCGCGTATATTGTTGTGAAGAGAATGTAGTGACACGAGGAGCATCACCAATTTCATATGAAACCCTGGTTCACAGCAAGACACAGCTCAGAGGTTTTTTTCTGCACAGGAACAGTATATAAAAACAGGATATTAAGAGAAAGCAAAATTCATATAGACCTTGACATTGACTCTGCGGAAGGCAGGATCCCCCCCAAACTCTAGATGATGGCAGCTTGCCTAAAGGTCTGATCAAGAAGGGTTTGAGCGAATTCGATGAAGCATCTAATCCCCACATTGTGAGCTGTGGCTCGCTGTGCTACCCTGGAGGACTAGGCAGAACTGTGAAACTGGATTTTTTTTTCCAGCATGATTGTCGTCAAGGCAGTTGCACTGGCATGCTCTCAAAAGCTATATCAAAACAATTCCTCTCTGTCTCTGACAAAACACTCATTTCATTACTGAGCTGTTCATTTTTTTTTACCCAAATTTTTTTCTTTGCATTTTTCTTTTACTTTCTCGCCAAGCATTAACATGGATTCATTTAGGATTCTGCCTTGTCTTAGCCAGATTAAAAACCAAACCCTTGCTAATTTATGGAAGTGAAGTGATATTTTCTACTTTACTAATATGTGTAGCATCTCCTGTAGTAGTATGTTTAATCAACGTAAAAAAAACAATAATTGTTAGTGCTTCTTTTTTTTTTTTTTTTAAGTGTAAAAACAGTGCTTTGGTTTAAGAAGAGACTCAATATTATTTTGCAATGATGTGCATTTCTGTGTAACAGACATTACTTTGCAATACACTGGTGCCAATCATACAATTCATTATTAATTGTCTTGGTATCTCTTCATCCCATTTCTAAGTAATGATGAAAGAAAGGTGGCCGGGTAAATGCCAAATGAATTATGATGATCAGACTGTCACGCATAAACAGGAAGTATGAGTTAATGGGCAAAATAGTGAGGTTTAGTGCATACAAAGAGAAATGTTAATCAACGTAATGCTTTTAATACTCTATATTTCAAACTTAATGTCGTGAAGCATTCTAAATACTAAACATCCCACCAGTCACACACATGCACACACACAAACACATACCTATCACAGTAATGCAATCATATCAATCATGATTAATGTCCACCAAAGCATTATAGATAGTCTGGGAACATCTCTACTTCAGCAGTCTTGTGAAAAATGTCAGAATCTACTCATACATTACGATTAGACTTTGAAAACGGGCCCCACGTCATCTCAAATATTCATCTGCCTTGTAATCTCCAAACTATGAATAAAAATCTTTGATCTGCACTAAACCAAGGGCACAGCTTGTATAGGTAAAAAGTTTATTTAAAAAAAAGGTGAAATATGAATTGCTTTATTCTCTGTTAACAATTTGGGAATAACATTGAAAATGCAAGAGAAAAAATATGTGATGAGTCAAATTTGTATCCTAATGAAAGTATTTAGTATACAAGAGAGGACTTAATACCAAAATGACTCACATCATCATTTAAAATTCAGATGTATCTTTAACTGGCAACAGATTTTGTATTCAATGAATCAAAAGTCAATTAAAAGCATTATTAAATAACTTCATAATCTGTATTTGGAATCTTGTGGGTTCACTAAATTCTGCACTATTTTCTATTGCCACACAACATAACAAATTAAAAATGTAAAAGGTTTGCATGTGCTAGATCAAATGCTTTTAGTTGACAAATAATAAGGGTAGAAGCGGCATCGTTAAATGAAACCTAACTTGTGACTGGTGTATTTGCAATACACTACACACCTATTAGATCTTATTAGATCTATTCGCCGTGTGGTGTCTTCTCATTCATATATCATCCTCTTATTCTTTATTCTTTATAATTTAATAAAAAGTCGCTTGCTTTTATATTTCACAATATTACATTTGGCACTTGTAAAAAAACACTTGCAAGTGCTTGTGTATAAAAGGCAGTGATCTAGGCATTAATGAAAACGCGTCTACACAAGGGAAATTTTGCGGGAAATGGGGGAAATGTTTATCTTGAGATAAACAAAAAGGAAATTTAAGGACATGAAGAAGACTACTCTTAAATATGGATAACTTTTCTCATATAAATATTATTGTACATTTTGGATGTATTCTATAGTGATAAATGTTTGTGGACACTTAGCCATGAGTTTGTTGAACCTCCTATTCCAGATTAGGCTCGGTTAGCTCCTCACTATTCTAGGAAGGCATAGAATTCACTGCAATTTGAAACATGACTGTGAGGATTTGCCCCCTGCACCCACTAGCACATTAGGGAGGTCAGACACTGAGTGAATGATGAGATCTTGAGTGTAGTCAGTGTTCCAGCTCATCCCAAAGCTGTTCAATAGAGTTAAGTTCCGAATTCTGTAGAAGTCCACATGCAAACCATGTCTTCATGGAACTCACTTTGTGCACTGACATACTGGAACAGGTTTGGGCCCTTATAGTTCCAGTAAAGGGAAACTGTAATGCTACAACATAGTTATGCATAACAATTGTGCAGACAACTTTCCAACTGGAATTTTAATGGTTATGTTTCTATAAACAATTGGCTATATAGCATAATTAAGCTAATGTGGAATAGGTGGCCTGCTATAGAATAAATTAGAATGCTGACTGCACCCTGGACCTTTTCACCCTACTGAACATTAGTATCTAACTCTACTAATGCCTTTGTTGCTGAATGACCATAACTCTCTACAACCAGTCTCCAAAATCTAGTGGAACATTTTCCCAGAAAAGTATAGATTATTATAATGGAAAAAAGGGGCTGAAATTCAAATAGTATGGTGAGGTGTCCACAAACTTTTGACAATAAATGGGGTGTGATCACGAAGGTGTTTAATAGGCTTGAGGTCAGAACTCTATAGCAGGACACCCAAGATCTTCCTCTTCATGTTTTCATGGAGCTTGCTTTATGCATATATATATATATATATATATATATATATATATATATATATATATATATATATATATATATATATAAAATGTCCTTTCTGACGTTAAAAAAAGTAATAATTAGACAATATATTATTCAACACAGATTATGTAATTTACGTAAAGACAAGACTGACTACAAAATGCTCTTGGAACAAAACGAATGACTGCATTACACGCCTGACAGAACATCACTAATGAAGATATCCAGTGTCTGATTAGGTCTGTGGGTCAGAAACTACAGGCAGCTCTTGACTGCAAAGAACTGGCAGACAAAGTACAAAGCATAACATTGATTTTCAAGAATATTAAGTTCATTTGTCTAATTATCCCCCGAAAAGGCAGACTGTGTGTAAAAACAATTGTGATTTTTAGACAGTTTATCAGATGACATGCATAATCTCAGTTTAAAACTACAGTTTATTCTAATAGTCATTGTTACATACTGCAAATATATTGCATTTGACTGCAATGATAACTGCTTATTGACTAATTGCTTGTGGATTTTATTTCATTGTTTATATCATTTGCTTTCAAAGGAAAACTTACATGTGCTTGGATCTCACAGGGTTTCCGTATGCCATGTGACCAGATCACAAGGCCTTGTGCTAAGCTTGATATTACTCTATGTTCATTGTCATCGTAAATGTTAAGTATTCATTATTCATTCTACATGGGTTTTCTTGAGACTAACCTATTAAATAAAGAAGAAAAATGAGGTCTCTGCATACCATTTCCCAGATCTGCTACTGCTTCTTTTTTTATATGTTCCAGTAAGATATTACACCCAGTGGAGGAATCAATCAGCATAGAGTGCATTTGGACTACATATATTTTCTATTCCTCCAGATCTCGGCAGATTTTTAGACAGACAGAAATTCCAATATTCTCTGTGTGGACAGAGGAAGGCAGATAAGGAAGCTTGTATTTATATGCTGAACGCATCCATAATCATGCATTAGAATTGAAATATCTACTCATCTGTGATGTTTTCATTGTGAAGAGTGGAGAAGATACAACTTCATTTGCATGAGACAGATCCTTTGCATGCTGCTGTTCAAAGTGTCGCTTTATGCAGCGAAAACATGTTCAGACCGAAATGGTGCTGCTTCAGCATGCTGCAAAAAGGCTTTTAGGTAAATGTTATCCTTGTAAAAAAAAAAAAAAAAAAAAGAAAATGACATTTATCCCTCTGTGTGGGTGTATCAGGCCAGTGTCCAGCCTTCAAATTTAATATAGCCACCCTGCGCAATGCAATGCCAACCTATGGGGCTTGCAGCTTGCGGAGATGGATAATAAAGACACTGTTTGGACAATCTAGCACTAGGCAGCCAAGAGGAGGTAATAAGAAATCTAGTGCTTCTGTATTAATTAGGCGCACGACCGTTTTCTGCATGATAAAACAATAACAAAGCTGCTTGGACTGGATTGTGCTGTAGCGCGGTGCAGTGCTCCTTAAGGGACATTGAGCCCAGCTGCTGCATTGACTGGAACAGTAATGATTCTGTCTAGGTGATGGATGGCCTGAAGAAGCCTAAGGACTGAGACAAACATCTAACAAGCATGCCGAGCTTGCTCTTGCTCTTGCTCTCGCTCTCTCTCTCTCTCTCTCTCTCTCTCTCTCTCCTTTTTTCTCTTTTCTCTTTCTCTTCTTTCTCTGCCATTTCCCTGGAGTCTCTCATCAACTTCCAATCTTTCTCTTAAAGATAATTAGCTGTGGCTTTGCATTCACAAGGCCACGTTCCACCTTGAATGGGCTATCAGGCACCAAGTGGAGATATACGCTAATTGCACGCGCCACATTGTGCACATTAAAGAGGTCTAACTGCAGGGAAAGCTAACGACACAGCTGAATCGCATTAACCTTTCCTACTGTAGGTAATGACCCAGATGCAGCTACTGCGCCGTAAAGGAACAATAAATGCATTCTATAACATCATTGCATTTTATGCTACGGGGGACAACGATTGTAAAACCAAGCGTCGACTATCAAACAGAAGGTGGTAAAATGATAGTATCCAGCAACATAGCGCAGATGTTTGTTTACAGTATTGTACTGTATATATGACCTAGTTTTGAAAAAAAAAGTATTAATGCATTCAACATTTTCTCTGTTTATGTTGTATTTTGTTAATAGGAGGGGTATTAATGGATGATTGTCTTTGGACCTATGCATCATCCACTATTTAGAGGCAGAATGCATTTTATCTTGGTGCAGACACACTGAACCAGTTGCACTTTTTGAAGAAGATAATTTTTTTTATTAATGGACATACATTTATAGAAACTAAGTCTGACTGGCACTTGTGGTTTATTTACCAAAATAAATGATCACAATAAACAATGCCTTATAGGATTTTTTTTATGCTGCTTTCTTTTTTTAATGATATATATATTTAGTGCTATTTAGTGCCATCCAGCTGTGTACTATTTGCAGAGTGAATGATACTTTATACAACTAAGGAGATAGCTGTATAGTCAGAAAGTGTTGTAAATGGAAAGGTTGTTGAGTTAAAGGATGGTCATTGTCAGGTAATTGCTAACTTGGCTTCCTCTTTTCCATCCGTATTAACCGGCATTTATTTGCTGACACACTTGGTATTTTATAAGCCATGGATTATTGCCATGTCGAGTGTCGCAGAGGAGGTGTAAAACCATCTCCTTGGTAATAATGAAGATTACAAAGTATCGACCAGATAATACTACACTGCCATTTTGTTTGGCTTGTCACACTCTATCTTGAGAACTGGCTCTCTGTTCAGGCCAAAAGCATTTCTACAAAGTTGCATCAACAACAGTTGACCATGAGATGGCACTAGAAAAATCTTAGCCATATATGAAGAGTCACATTTTTTTGTCAATTGTGCAGGTTTCCCTCACTTTTCTATATCTTTAAAGCAGGAGGCCATTTGTTCATCTTAAAGATGCACTTGTCTATTTCAGCCATTACTAGTGTCATATCGTTTATTTTATTAATGCCAGAGCACAGAGGAGAGAACTCTTTAATGTATACATCAAAGATGAGGTAATGTTTCATTTTTAATGAGGCCAATGGACATGAAAGAATTTATTTTAAGTCTTAAAAAGAGCTTGTCGTGCTTCCTGTTTTAGGCAAGACCTTCAGTTAGATGAATTTATTGAGTATATATATATATATATATATATATATATATATATATATATATATATATATGCCATCCATCATTTACTTCCATTTTAGTTTTAATTTAATCCTAATCTGATTACACCTGCAAATTGTAAATTGAATGTATGTATATGTATATGTACTACTTTATCTTTAATACTTTAATCTTCCAAATACTGTAGCACACATCACTAATGAACCCTAAAATAGGACCTTTATACACTCTTTCATCTAAAAACCTTTTTAACAGTTTACTGGACACTGTGTCTATATGTTTTTAGAAGTATCTTTGAGGTCAATAGACTCTACAGCACGGTGCTACTGGCATTTCATTCTTTACTCACAGCTATTGAGAATAAAAATGCATTTGTAGTAAAAGCACAGGTCTTCTAAAGTCTCTAAGCACAATTCAATGCGCAAAAATATAATTACCGCAATGAAACTCGATTTACAGACATTTTCATGGATTAACGTAAGCACTGTCATGCTGAACTGCAGCACCTGAAATGCTGCAGTGTGAGAATAAATATAAGAAATTACTCAGGTGAAATGTCTGCTGTGGTTGGTAAAATAAAAAAACAAGCAAGAGAAAACTTAGTTAGCAAAAGGGCATGATTATCATTCAGACAATAGTACAACAGGATTTTGATATGGTTTATGCCTCATAGTTGCAAAACTGTTTTTTTTTTTTTTTTATTCAAATCAAAGGTTGAAAAGGTTTTAGAAGCAGCCAGGCTTGACATCCCACCTAAGCCACTCATATGTAGGCTCACAATGAACAAATTAACACAAACCAAAAAAGTACACAGTTTCAGGGTTATCAGTTTCTTTGTGCCTCTGAGAGGAAAAAAAAACTTGGACAAGTAATTCTACTTTGCCCCAAAGACATGCATAGCACACTGTGATGAACTGACATCCTACCCAGGGTGTGTGCTCTTTTTGTGCCTGGTGTTAATGCTATATGCTCCAGAGCCAGAACGGTTATTGATGAGTGGATGGGTGGATGGATGAATGTCTATACATAAAATAGCATTTAAAATATTTCTTCTAACATTGTTAAATACTTGCTATTGCTTCAGCGAGTGAACCCTTGCTTCCCAGAAAGCAAACTGACCAGCATTGCTCATACACAGCTAGAAAACTGGGTCTAACTCAATAAATCACATCTACTAGCAAAGTGCTAAATGGCAACTAGTAGCTATTTTTTAAGCACAATTTAGTCAGACTGAATCATTTTGTTAACTGTGTTAGCACTGCCTTAGTTGGCTTTAATTCAAGCGCTAGCTATCCTAATTGGCCAGCTTAAAGACACGCCTCTTAGTTATCACAACTCACTTATTAGCTTGTTCACCAATTAATTACTCTAATTAGTAGGCACGAAGGGAAAGAAATCACTGAACCGCGTTTGATGAATTATATTAATAATATTGTGAGCCCACTGAATGTTCATCCTCTCATCATCTCCTGCATTTTTATAAACCCTTTCAGGGACTCTCAATGTTGTAATCAGACCATTTTGATGTCGTTTTAATTAGGCAATCAATTGAAAAGGCTCCATGGTACTTCTTTTGACTTATTGTACATGCAGTTTACGCAAAAAAAAAAATGTCTGAGAGTGGATTTGCAATGTTAAAGAGATTAGGAACTGAGTGTGAATTTTAATATGAATGGTTATGGTCTATTCATGACCAAATGAACAGCCAGCCTTTCCAGATTTTCTGTCACACAGAGACACTACTGCCAAAGAAAAAAAAACAATCGTGTCCCATCTAGTGCGAAATGCTGAACACTGTAATACAGTTTTCTTTTAGTTATTGTGTTGTGATACAAACCAGACATCATGCTTTTCTTTTTTTTAATTAAAAGTGGCATTGAGTAACATTAAGAAGCTCAACACAGAGGGTCTCTGCTTCGTGCTTGGGTAGCATTAGCTTCTCCAGGCCATTTAGCTATGCTTATGACTGCTGTCCAAATGGTGTGTATAACATGTGGAAAAAAAAACTAACATTTTTACCAAAATGAAACCTAGAAATTCTGGGGTTTCAGTTAACTTATTTAGTTTTATTTCCTCTAACAACTATTTCCAAAGTTCCATATATCAGTTTTGCTTTGCAGACAACTGGACTTCCCAGTAACCTTAAAAGGAAATTGTGATGTGGCTGAGACTTGGGGTCACGTAACCCTTTCTGTATAGTTAGGACAGAGAATCCTGTTTATGCAGTATTTAATTGCAGCAGTCGTCATCATTTCCCAAAGGAGGCGGGCTAGAGAAAACACCCTGAACACAATGTCTTTAAGCAAATAAACAGACCAAGCAGTGTGAACATTTTTCTTACAGTTCCTTCAGCAACACTGCATGAGCATGACACTTTATATGCCCAAAAGGCCTTGCATCTTGTGTTACCAGGATAGGCTCCAGATCCAGTGTCAATGACCAGGTTACTGAAGATGAAAAAACATGAATGGTGTGTTAAGCAATCAATTAATCAAAATCATATGATTGGCTGATTTCTTAGCTTTACAGTTTTTTTAGTTGCTTTGGAGCGTTTCTCAGATCAGAAATGAAATTCTCAAAACTACTTGTTGAACCTCCACATCGTTCAGTCACTTGTGCACGTCATAAAAGCAATTCTCGTTGCTTTGATCAGATTGCAAATGCTTTGTACATTCATTTAATTGAATGTGCACAATTGTCTGCTGTTTCCTACATTATCAGTTGTTTGTCATGTTGATCAAAATATATGACACTAGTTTCACCTGAATAGTCTTAACCCCCAAAACATCTCAGCATCAGTTAATTGCATTGTTCATTGAATGCAAAATGGTTAAACCAGTTGTCATCATCTTCTTCTTCTTCTTCTTCTTTCAGCTGCTCCGATTAGGGGTCGCCACAGCGGATCATCTGTCTTCATACCACCCTTACCCCTACATCTGCCTCTTTCACACCAACTACCTGCATATCTTCTCTCACCACATCCATGAACCTCCTCCTTGGCCTTCCTCTTTTCCTCCTACCTGGTGGCTCTATCCTCAACATTCTTCTACCAATATAACTCATGTCCCACCTCTGCACATGTCCAAACCATCTTAATCTCGCCTCCCTCACCTTGTCACCAAAACATCCTACATGGGCTGTCCCTCTAATAAACTAATTTCTAATCTTGTCCATCCTCGTCACTCCCAACGAAAACCTTAACATCTTCAGTTCTGCTACCTCCAGCTCCACCTCCTGTCTTTTACTCAATGACACTGTCTCTAATCCATACAACATCGCAGGTCTATAAACTTTCCCTTTCATTCTTGCAGATACCCTACTATCACAAATCACCCCTGTCACTCTTCTCCACCTACTCCACCCTGCCTGCACTCTTTTCTTTACTTCTCTAACACACTCTCTATTACTTAAACCAGTTGTCATCATCTGTCAAACTTAAATTTCTAATAAACTTTTTTTTGTAAATGTGTCATGAATTGATCAATTGTGCAAATGAATCTTGAATGTAACTAATGTTGTGGAGTGTATGGCATCAGATCAACTAATGATCAACTAGTTCCCTAAAACAGGTCAAAGGTGAATCTCATGAACGTTTTAATTGTTGAGTGTATACAGACAGAGCAAAACACAGAATTACAATTTTTTAAAATAGAACAACAACCAAGAAACAAAAAACACTAGTACAGTAAAAGGATGAATCCTGTCTGCTCTCTTGCAATCAATATAAATAAAATATACAATCAAATAAATAAATATGTGCTGCTGACATTCATAGATGCCATACTGAAGAAATTCAGACTTTTTTTTCAATCATTGTAATCCAAACCGTAGTTTATATCAGGAAATACTGAAACTGCGTCATACTAACAACATGACTAAACATTTTGACTCTTGTTTGTGATCAATGACAAAAAGATTTGTTATTCTGATGGCAATGATTTGTTCATTGACACAAATACTTACATTTCAAAGATTTTGAGAAAAAAGAAATTGCAGGAAATCCAATCTGTTAAAAAAATATGAGTATAAAAATGAGTAAAACAATATGAATGTAGTCTATGTAGTTCTATGTAGTGTATAACTGGCACAACCAATGCAAAACAATTTTACAATTTTCAAAATGTTATTAATGGAATTAACCAAAAGTCCATTTCACTCAGTTTGTTAATAAGCATATCTGTGCATGTTTCCACTAGTTAGATGTTCAGGGCATGAAATGTCATCAGATCTACATTTTTTTGGTTACTGACGCTATAACAAAAGAATGTGTAGAAAGCTAACCATAAGATTCATATTTACCTCCATTTGCTGTTATAATAACAGCCACTCTTCTGAGAAGATGTTCCACTAGATTTTGGATTGTGCATGTGGAGATTTGTGTTCATTTAGCCACAAGGGTGTTAGTACTGTTGGATACTGATGTGGGGTGAGGAGGCCTGGGGTGCAGTCAGCATTCCAATTCATCCCAAAGGTGTTTAACTGGGTTGAGCTTAAAACTGTATAGCAGAACAGTCAAGATCTTTCATTCCAACCCAGGTAAATAAAGGAAAAATGTAATGCTATCACAACCAAAAAAACATCCTCTACAATTGTGTGCACTCAAAAGCACTCAAGTACTGTTGCAGGTTCTGTTTGCAAAAAACATGATCTGTGAATGTACAAATGTTGTGGTTTTGTAGAATCTAAATATAGGTAAATCTTTGGATGATACAATCATCATGCGCTTCATGTGCTCACTATAGAAAATACAGCTGAGACATTTAGAGTTTTGCAATATTGAAATTCTCCCTCTGCTTTTTTTGGAATGGCTGCGGCTGTTTCCACTGCGACCAAGAGTTGAGTATTGTTGCCTACTTATTGCACAATCTGTGCTTATTCAAGCAATACAGATCTGTACACCCCCACCTGCTTCTGTGTGATGAACTACATTTAGTGCAGTTTTTTTAAACAATGCAACTGACATACTTCCTGTCAAGCTGCTGACTAACCACAATTTCCTTATTTACTTGTAGCTATGTCTACCCAAAGGCAAAAAAAAAGCATAGCTGGCATACTGAATTACTAAGAGTTTAACATAAAAAGTGATATAAATCAGACAGTAAGACATGCAAATTTTAGGTAGTTTATAGAACTACAAATGCTTTTCAATACACCAGTAACCGAAAAAATTTAAATATGTTTTAAAAATGTTAAATAGTTTTTTTTTATTTTACAGGTTTCCTTTTCTATAAAAAATATTGCTCAATTGCAGTGTAAACAGACTATGTGCAATAATATGAATATTTGGAAAGTACATACAACATAAAGCATTATTTATACAAATAGCTGCCATGAGTCTTTATGCATTCAGAAGTTAAAAAAAAAAGTTTTTAGTTCATATGTCAAAAATCTTCAAATATATGAGTTGACTGGGTTAAAAAAGGTGTTACAGTTTATAAAGTCAGCATCAATATAAAAAATTCTTTTAGCCAGAATTCAACATTTGAACATCTGAAATCTTCTGACTTACAAAAAAAAAAAAAATTCCTTCATAATAAATCCAGTTGTATTAATGGCTGAGGTTCATAATCAATACAATTTTGGACTATTGATTAGCATTTTCCCAACTCCTAAAATACCAATTTTTGTGGTAATACATATAAATATATATACACAGGTGCATTTTAACCGGTTAAAACATTGCTGATGCTAAAATGTCTTCGTTGTAATTTGTTTTCCATAATTATTGTTCTTGGGTGCAGTACAACAAAGGAATCTTCTGTCCAAGACGAGGATTTAGTTTGTTCATTGATGCCAGGTTTCCGTGTCTTCTTGCTGGTACGTGCTGATAGTCTTGGCTCCTGTCCTGTAGTTACATGAGTCCTGTCTGTTCACATCTCTGTCAAGAAGATAAAGTCGTCATAGCGTGGGTCGACAGGGGAGGCAGGCAGAAAGGATTAACATGCTCAAAGTGTACCCAGATGTCTGGGGACTTATGATTCATGATCTGCACTTATCCCTACAACCCACTGATAGCATGGCATGCTGAGAGCAGGCCTTGTAAAACCACTGGTCTTTTGTTGATAGGCAGCCACTGGGGTAATTTAGTAGCAGCGCCATTATCGCGGCAATGAAAATTTCATTTCTGTCTGTACTCTTTATCGCAGATTGCACTCTAATGTTTGAGTCGGGGACATATGAGCACCATATATTTTATCATGCAGTGAAGAGTCGCAATCAAAAACAAATATCTCCACGTCGTATATCTGCAGTGCGTAAAAGCCCGCATTTGCATTATCTAAGTTACTTGAGTGAGGAATTGACTCTTCATTAGGAAAGCTGACCTTGAATTATTGAAAAAGTAAAGTAAAGTTAATACAAAGCTAAAATGGATAAATATTGCACATATCCTTGCAGGAGGTATCTAGAATTAGGGCTCATATGCATTATTTGTGTACGTGAAATATATTTTTGTGGTGGTACTGTTAGTTTACCTGCAAGCTCCTTGTCCAAGTTCTCGATAAAGCTCTCTAGGTCGGAGGTGTCCCCGAGTTTGGCTGAAGGAAATAAAAGATAGAGGCAGAGTGAAGGAGGGGGTAGAAGATGAATTGCTCTGGAATGTGAAAACAAATGCTGCTAAGTGCCCATGCATTTCCTCTGGAATATTCTACTGGAGGAAATGCAATCTGACAGTTTGGGATGCGGGGACTAAAAAGTAAAATCCAATCCCACACTTGATAGCTAAAAAAACTAATTCGCAGCGGCATGTTCAACCGGCTTTAAATCGGGTTTTAAAATCTTATCGTAAACATCCTCTACTGAGAGATTAGCTCAGTTAGCCTGAAACAGATCATCTCTTGAGTGTTGCAGGGGTTTGAAGTGGAACTGTTCAGAGTCTTATCCTTTTTTGAATGGTCGCCTGACGTAACAAGATAAAGGGCTTTCACTGATAAATACTTCAATTCATTTCAAGCTTCTATAATAATCCATCTCATCAAACACCTAGTTACTCAAATTAAAAGGTTTGCGTACGCAGGGATGGACCACACCGAGGTGCCAAATGCTAGCACAAAACTGTTAGTTGCATCAAAGTATTCAATTGCACAAAACTAAAATAGCACCCACACACAAACACACACATATACACATACATACACACATACAGATGCCTTCAGCTTTGTTGTGTAAATATGATGGTTACCAGAATTGAAATATAACAGCAATACCTTTCTGTGAAGTCGATACGCCTGCGGTGTTGAGCTCTTCTACACTCGCATTTAAGCTGCTTGCCTGAGATGGTTCACTAGCTGAGAAACACACATACACACAGACAAGTGATTTAATTTCCCAAATCTAAAAAATAGAATGACTTCACAGTAGTAGAGGATACCATTCCGCATTAAAGGCTATTCTTTATTCTTTACTCTACATACCCTCAACCTCATCCATAAAAACCCCATTCGTACATTTGTATGTAGTCAGACTGATATGAACAATACAGAACAACGGTTCATTTAGTGGTTTTGATCAGTGAGAAACCCACGTGTGATTTTCACATTTCGAGTTATTAAAGCGTGTTCTTTTTTTTTTTTTTTTTTTCCAGGGTCACACATGAAACAACTCTGTATCCCATGTGTTATATTTCCCTACATGTGTAGAAGTATATTCTGGTTAATGTCAATTCTATTCATACATAGATCTGCAGTCATATTGTAAATGTTCATGTGTGTGACCAATACAATTTGAAAGATGAATCTGAGATATCAGCAGCATTAGTGTGGAAATAAAATATAATGGCAATCATTAAAACTTCTGTGAAAAGTGAAAGAAATTTACCTTGCAATCTAATCCAAAATTTGTCTTTCGGTTCCTTCACATTTAATCTCCCTGATTTCAGTTTCAGACTCTTAAGAATATAAAAGCTTACATTTTTCATGTCGGGACAAAAATTCTTGTAGAAAAAAAGGCTTGCTTGATATAGTCTATTTGTTTTACTTAATCTGACAGAAAAAAAAAACACTTTAACTGTTTTGGCTTCTGATGATTTTTATTTCCTTTAAGGTTATAGATGAGAGCAGGTAATTAATGTGAACATTTACAGCACTTCATTGTTTCAGGTATGAGACTTTTCATTAATGAAACTTTTTTTCATTTGGGACATTTTGATTTTACTGCATTTTAAATGTGTAAATACCTAATTATAGTTACTCTTCTGCATTTCAGAAAAGAACCGGTTCCCGGTTTCGCGTAACCACGTGGGTTCTCGCGAGAGTTTGCGTGGCGTAAGGGTAATCTCACGTGCGTGTGTGTGAAACAATAGAAAACTCTCTTTAAAAAGTTATTTATTTACCTAAATTATTAAAAAGCAGTTATTTTTATTTCACACTTGTACCATCACGGGATGTGAGAAACACAACAGACGAGTGCAAGTGCACACACTAGAAGGAAGGTGATGGAGTGACGCGCTCACCGTCATCCGCATCCTCGATGCCGCTGTCCGTCACCGCGTCCCCGTAGCCGCCTCGCAGTTCCGCCACGCGCGCGCTCACCGGCGGCACTGACATCTTCTCCACCACGGCCTCGAACTCATCCAGGAGCTCCCCCATCTCACTGTCCAAGTCTGCAGAGGGGTCATTGTATAAAAACAATCATTCACTTCAAACCCACGTCCAGAGGGGGGAAAAAAGTTCATAGACTGTAGGGGGAAGTTTTTTTTAGCTACACTTCTGCTTTACCGGGGTGTGACCTGGTTTTCGATAACAATACACTTATAATGAGGTTAAAAAATAATATTTATAATCTAATAATTTAAGAAGTAAACTATTAGAATAAATGATTGGAATTCAATCATCAAATAATGCAAATTCGAATAAGTTCACTTGTTTATATAAATCTCTCTTTTTTCATTCTAATAAATCCAATGAAATTCTAAAATGTATTTCTATACACTGAAGACCAACCAATAAATGAAGAAGAAAAAGATTTACCTGTGAAGGGTAAGGACGACATGCTGACTGTTGAGCCTCAGAAAGTAACTAATGGGAGATCAACAAAAAAGTTGAGTGAGATATTTGAGTAAAATACCACTCTGAGCCACTACGTCATGTTGCAGGAAGGCGGAGCCGCTGTCAAAAAAAAAAAAAACGTGATTTGATTGGTTGGTTAAAAAAAGACACAGCCACATCCCCCGCCCATTACTGTCTCCGAGCAGCGGTGTTCCACTCTGAGCTTGGAAAGAAAGATCTCAGCCAATCAGGGCGCAGTTTTCCTCTGACGTAACCGAGACGGAGAGCGTGACGGAAAACCTGAGTTGTGGAGGGTATGACAAGTATTTGCCAAATTGGTGTTTTTTTTAATACGAAGAATGACAATTTGGAATGTAAAGTACAATATATACATGAATTTACTTAACAAAAATATCATATACATAAGAATAAGTGGGCTTTTATAAATGACTAAATTATATGTGAATCTCTTGGAACAAATGAAAAACAAGAAAGAATGCTCTGAAAACACTGAAATTGATGTAATTTTACAGTTATTGTTGTTTCACAGATACTCTTCTATCACAAATTACTCCTGCTATCACTCTTCTCCACCCACTCCACCCTGCCTACACTCTTTTCTTCACTTCTCTAACACACTCTCCATTACCTTGCACTGTGCAACCACACCACTCCACTGCCCTTCCTCTCATTCACACACATGAAATCAGCAGCATTATGTGTAAATAAATCATAATGGTAATCATAAAAACCGCTGTTCAAAAGTAAAAGAAATCTACATTGAAATTTGTCTCTCAGATTCCCCACCATGGCCTTAATCTTGTCTAGTAGCTTCCTGATTTTAGTTCTTAATAGAGCACAAAAGCTTATCGCACAAGTTTTCTCAAAGAAAATGTAGCTTAATATAGTATATTTGTTCTACTTACCCTGAAAGAAAAGTACTTTAATTGTTTGGGGTTTTGATGAATTAATAATTTTTTCATTTCTTTCAGTAAACGTCTCTTTATTCCTTTATTTTATAGTGATGACATAAATTTACTTATATCAGCAATAATAAGTATAATAAATGTAGTTATGTCTAGTATCTAAGTATTTTAACTCCTTATTCTCATGGTCAATTCACATCAGTTTTAAAGCTATTCAACGGCTACTTTATCTCAGAATCGTAGTCTAAAGCTGTCTATAGGCTTCAGAGCAGAAAAGCTCATTTCCTTTTACGCCAGTCAATAGTTTTTGTCTTCTAGGGCAGGGGTCACCAACGTGGTGCCCGCGGGCACCAGGTAGCCTGCAAGGACCACATGAGTAGCTCGCGGGCCTTTTGTAAAAAAAAACTTGCTGTTTCCTACTTTGTTAAATTGTTGTTGATAATTATTATGAGAAATCATTACCATGATCAGTGTCTTCACATAGATGAATATCATTCATTATTAATAATAACATATAATAAAAGGTCAATTGAGCAAATTTGTTATTTCAGATCAAAATAAAAACTGTGTGTATCAAACTGGTAGCCCTTCATATTAATCGGTACCCAAGAAGTAGCTCTCAGTTCCAAAAAGGTTGGTGACCCCTGTTCTAAGGCAATTGACTTTTCATTTTTGTCAGTGTGAAAATTAGCTAACACTGCTAGTGTGAATAACTAAGTGTGTTAAATCAAAACCACATATAGTCCCTAGGTCAAATCTACTTTTTCTCCCATGTGGCACTTTCCAGACTTTTGTAGCTTTTAAGATTTCCTTAAAATGGTACATTTCCTCATTGTAAACATTTGAACAAAATGTTCTGTTTTATCATAAATAAAATATGGGTTTATGAAATGTGCAAATATGTGTGTATAATATATACAGTGAGGAAAATAAGTATTTGAACACCCTGCTATTTTGCAAGTTCTCCCACTTAGAAATCATGGAGGGGTCTAAAATTGTCATCGTAGGTGAGAGACATAATCTAAAAAAAAATCCAGAAATCACAATGTATGATTTTTTAACTATTTATTTGTATGATACAGCTGCAAATAAGTATGTGAACACCTGTCTATCAGCTAGAATTCTGACCCTCAAAGACCTGTTAGTCTGCCTTTAAAATGTCCACCTCCACTACATTTATTATCCTAGCTTTGATAACAGGGTGTTCAAATACTTATTTTCCTCACTATATATATATATATATATATATATATATATATATATATATATATATATATATATATATATATATATAGTGAGGAAGGATAGATGATTCATTCATTTCTCTTTAGATGAGCAGTGTTCTGTTAATAATGCAAGAGAGGTGTTCATCCACTGCATTATTGAACTTCTTGGTGAACATGGATGTCATCAGATAATTCAATGTATGTCATCTTAATTTAATTATACCAGATGTATTAGTGTATTTTTTTCAGAAAATTTTAATTGTTTTTTTATTTTTATTTATATTTTTTACTATTAACATTTTTTTCAGATCAAGACTTTCTGCTTATTTAATGTGGCAGGAGAACAGACAGGGATTGAACAGCTTGTAATAGCAGTTATTGTGAGCAGGAAAGGAGCTTAAACAAGTGATCCAAAGGGCACTAGAATCCATGTTGAGGGGTTAAAAGTTATTACAGTTCCTAAAGGTGTTCCTAGTGCAGAGATGGGATGTAACGAAGTACAAATACTTAAATATATATACACAGCAGCTCTGTATGCAACAGTTCTGTTGATCAAGAATAGAGATGTCTGTAGTTGAGAATAGTAATTGTAATAAATTCACTTATCACTTAACTGTAATAGAGTCACTTTTTTAAATTCATCTTTTAATTTTGTTTGTTATCCAATTCAAACAGATTTAATTAACTAAAATTCATTATTTTAATGAATAAACTCAATAATAATAATAGTCATTTAATAGTCATGAGTGTACAAAATAACTGAATTTAATATTATTTATTGGCATAGTGGGTCTGTTTAAATTGTACTAAATATTTTGTGTGTGCTATTTGCAGTTCGTGTTTTAAATGGTTTATTTTTAAGAAGCCTATTTGATTGATTCTAATTAAATGATTAAAGTAATCTGCCACAGTTTATCACATTATTAACAGTGGCACCCCTAGTATCAAATGCTAGGCCAGTTTATTCAAATGGAATGAATCAATAGATTATGATTAGTCACATGACCCTTAACTAAAATACATGGCATGGCCAAAGGTTTGTGGACACCTGTCCATCACCTAGTCCTCCTTTCTATTTGTGATGACCTCCACTTTTCCCCAATGGCAATATATATACTGTATATTATGTGTGTATCTTCTTCTTCTTTGGGTTTCTCTTATTAGGGGTCACCACAGCGGATCATCCGTCTACATACTCCTCTGTCCTCTACATCTGCCTCTTTCAAACCAACTACCTGCATGTCTTCCCTCACCACATCCATAAACCTCCTCCTTTGTCTTCCTCTTTTCCTTCCTGAGTGGCTCCATCCTCAACATTCTCCTACCAATGTACCCCTTGTCCCTCCTTTGCACATGTCCAAACCATCTCAATCAGGACTTTCTCCCCAAAACGTCCTATATTCACATTCCCTTGAATAAGCTAATTTCTAATCATGTCGATCATCGTCACCCCCAATGAAAATCTCAACATCTTCAGCTCTGCTACCTCCAGCTTTATGTATTTACCAGCTTATAGATTTCAATGATTCAGCAATTTCATAGATGTCAATTGACTGAGCTATATCATACGTCAATAATATGCAATAAGCACATAAAACACAGACATGCACTTAGGTTACCTTAAGCTCTACTTTATGTATTACCTGGCTAGGTGTAGTAGCCAGTGTATACACTAGAGGGCAGTGTAAAAGTAGTCAATACTGTTTACTACACTTAGCGTTCACATTCTTGGAACATGAAGATTCATGCAGTTATCTTGAGGCCTGTTGAAACTGGGCCGTTAAGAAAATACATATGCCTGTCCTTTTTCTGGTCTTCGACTGGCCGGTTTGGGTGACTCTGTGCCCATGATGGTGAAGATTCTTATTCTTGGCTGACAGAAGTGGAACTTGATATGGTGTTCTGCTGTTCTCTATCTCATGATCTGATGTGCTGTGCATTGTGAAATGCTTTTCTGCTCACCACAGTTGTAAAGACCACTATAGACTTTGGCTCTAATTTAGGCTCTAATTTCTCCCTTATCGGCAGGGGGTTTCAGTAAGCAGATCCGCCGCTCAGAGAAGGTTCTGTTTTTTTGACATTATTCTGTATAAACTCTAAAAACTGTGGTGTGTGAATCTGCCAAGAGATCAGAAGATTCTGAAATACTTCAACCAGTCTATCGGACACCAACATCCCATGATCTCACATGAAAGGATCAAACATCATATGATCAAAGTTGCAGTGTTTTTTTTATTTATTTCGATTTGATGATTCTTGTGAACTTTTAGTGAAGATCTTGATCTATATCTGCATAATTTATTGCATGAACTGATGCCCAATGCTCGGCCAATTAGATAAATGCATGCAAATGCATGTGTAAAGGTATTCCTAAAAAAGTGAATGGTTAGTGTATGCACGCAAAACTTTAGACCCTGTATACATAGTGTATACACCATTTCTTCAGTAAATAATCTCACCTGATTACCATAGTACTAATAAAGACTGTACTGCTCATAATGTCCACCCTTACAGTACATTTAGTTTTCTTGATTTAGAAGTAAATAATTATAGGAAAAGTAATTGTTTTTATGTCATTCAGTTAAGTTGCTTTTTTTTAGAATGGTTCCTCTTAAGTTTTCTTCCTCAAGTTTTTCCCTATCACTTTTACCTTTGGTTTGCTCATTTGGGATCAAAATCTACATCCAGATTTCTGAAGCTGCCAAGGAACCATGTCTGTTGTTAAATGTGCTGCTCAAATAAAACGGAATTGAAATTGAAAAACGCTTGGGTTATATTTATTAGGCAGAGTACTAATTAACATATTAATAATTATAGCAATGGAACGCCTTCATAATGATTGTTTGTGTGTGTGCGTGTGTGTGTGTGTGTGTGTGTGTGTGTGTGTGTGTGTGAGTATGTGTGTGTGTGTGTGGGGGGGATATTTAATTGTGTGCAATGTAACAGGATTATTGTTTTTTCACTTGAATCAAACTACTTTGGCAGCATAAACATGAGCAAGAATCCGTATAAAGGAGTGTGAAGATTGACAGAACAGGTTTTATTCTACACCTTTCACTTGCATTTGGCAGTTTAAAGAGTTCCCTCCCTCAGAAATCTTAGTCACACTCATGTTTCATCCCACACAGCTCGCAACCACATGAAGAATGAGCACCTGCGTTTCACGGAACTATGAACATGGTGTGTCTGTTACAGGTGAGTTGTTTATGCACTGTCTATCCACCCTTATTTTTGTTTAGGAAATGAGTACCCGAGAGTTGTTTTTTTGTCTCAAATCATTTTGTGCAGGGTGTCCTAGTTAATGCCTTTTTGTTTTTCTTCAAGGCAGACCCACTTGTTAAACATGCTCAATGAGATAAGGTGTGTATGCAGGAACAGTATTGTATAAGAAGTGAAACGACTTACAACATGAAAACTTTCATATCTAAAACTATGATATGAGGAACACGTCTTCTTTAAATAAATGAACTGTTCAAATGCAGAACTACACTAAAACTCGAATGGTTTATGAATTATTAGGGATGATGTGGCTGAAGGAGTCAGATATAACTGTAATGCAATTTCAATTTATATAATTATTTAAAAATAATTTACAACGTGATGGTAAAAACGATTAGATTTTTCTTCATTTAGGAGCCATAAACTGTGTATAATTTATATTTAATGGTAATAAATATAGAAAGACAAGGTGTATTTTTATATGTCTCTTTATTGTCTTCATCAAGAGAGAGCTTTACAAACCTATACTGTAATATTCTATAGTAAAATATGCAGCGTTCTTTTGTGAAAACAAGTGATTCAGATTTACACTTTCTTTTTCTGCATTGAAAATGTCTGTGGATGTTTTTGAGAGCCAATCGCAAGTGTAAGTGCCACAAATTTAACAAACACTACTAGTAAAGCTGACAAAAAAGTATAGCTACAGATGTTATACGATCATTTAAAAAGCTGTAACTTTGACTTGTGCAATTCAAACATATGAAGTGCACAGTGTTGTCTGTTATATACTGTTACACTTTATTCTAAGGACTGTGCCTTTAAACTTTGAATAACTGTTAAACATTTCATATGGAAAATGGGGTGTTGTTTACATCAGACTGCTAAAGACTTTCTTTGGTTCTCTTTAGAAAGTGCTTCTCGTGGCATCTGTCAGACAGATCATATGCCACACTCTGACCCTTTCGACACTGGAGGAACGACCGGAAGGAATTAAGATAGGCACCCTAAGCACAGCGTACTCTCCACCATACCAGCTGCTTGCAAGATCATATTTTCAAGTGAATGAGGAAACTGGGGATGTGTACACGACAGATCAGATGATTGACCGAGAGACTCTGTGTCCATCACAGGAGGGTGGCTACTGTACCATCTCAGCTGATGCCCTAGTGGGCGCCGAACAAGAACTAATTAAGATAACTATTATTGTGGAGGATATAAATGACAATGCTCCTTTTTTTGAAACAACTGAAATTCGTTTAAAAATTCCAGAGGATACAAGTGTTGGGATAAGAGTGCTTTTAGATGACAAAGCTCAGGACGAGGACATCGGCAGTAATGCGCAGATAAGGTATCATTTAGAAGGTGCTAAAGGATTCTTCACAGTGGCTCAGGACAGTTCTTCAATTGAGCTGATTGTTGAAAGAGAGCTGGACCGTGAATCTCAAAACGAGCACTGCATGGTCCTTGTTGCTGTGGACAGTGGATCTGTGCCACTAAGTGCTACGGTGTCTTTAATTGTTACAGTGCTCGATGTTGATGATCAGTGCCCGCAGTTCAACCCTGATAACCCTCGCACTGTTTCAGTGCCAGGAGGAGTGACCCGGGGAACAACAGTGACCCAGGTTCAAGCAATAGATCCAGACCTTGGCAGCAACAGTCAGATCACTTACTCCTTCAGTCTCCACATCTCCGATCGGGCCAAAGAACTTTTCCACCTGGACAGAAACACAGGCAGGATCAGTATAGCTATGGATATGAAGCTAGACAGCCCGGAGGAACATGTGTTAAAAGTGGTTGTTAATAGCCCACCTTGCCCTGTCGAGCAAACTCAGGTAACTGTATATCTGCAGCCATTACGTAGCCCAGAGCCAACTATTGAGATCAAGTATGTGGCACAGTATAGAAACCAAACTATAATATTACCGGAGAATGAGCCACCGACTCTCCTGGCTCTTTTAGAGCTGAGCGACGTCTCAAGTATCCAAAGAGTTCTGTCCTTAGAGACAGACAGCAAAGCTTTCACTTTGAAAGCCCAAGCAGGCAACTATCTACTTTCAACCTTAAAGCCACTAGATTTTGAGGTGTGTAGCAAATACCTTCTTACTATTGTTATAAGAGAAGCCCAAGGCAAACATGTGCATGCAAAGAAACAGATAAAAGTGGAGATTGAAGACGTGAATGATAATGCACCACAGTTTGAGGAGAGTTATTATCAGGTGGAGATAGAGGAAAACAATGAGCCTGGCATCTCTTTACTACAAGTCAGTGCAAGTGATGCAGATAGCCAGCTTTATGGCAAAGTGTCATATAGGCTGATACATAATAACCCTGCTATCTTTAATATTGATGAAGTGACAGGTGTAGTGTCTGCTTTAGAATCATTGGACAGAGAACAACAGGGAGAATACATTCTCACTCTGTTGGCCAGGGACAATGGTTCTCCTCCATTAGAGACCTTTACATCAGTGGCCGTAAAGGTCCTGGATCAAAATGATAACCCGCCAACTTTTGTCACACCACGCTTAGTCTTCTTCATCTCCGAAGGTATTCCATACCTAGCTCATGTTGGAAACATTGTAATTGTGGATCCAGATGAGGGAGATAATGGAAAAGTGGTGGATATGCAAGTACTAGGCACACACGTTCCCTTCGCCATAGATATGTCCCAGTTGGCACTTCGCTGTACAGGTGAGGTGGACCGAGAGAAGCATGACTATTATGAGCTGATCCTGCTGGCTATAGATGGAGGCACTCCTCAGCGTTCCTCCACTGCATCTGTAACTGTTTTTGTCGAGGATGTAAATGATAACCAGCCCCAGGTGCTCCTGCCAAGCAACAACTTCTCCTGCCAGACCATATCCCCTAATACCAGGGTTGGCAGCATCATCACCAAAATATATGCTATTGACCATGACTCAGGCATGAATTCTGATATTTCATATCAGATTATAGCCAGAAGGCCAATCAATCCCAGCCCATTTCAGATTGATCCACACACAGGGAACATCACACTGGCACAGCAGCTTGTGAGCAGAGACTACAGTATGCATCACCTTTTAATCAAAGTCAGTGATAGCGGGAAACCTGCACCTCTTCAGGCCACAGTGTGGGTTCATATACTGGTCAATGAGATGTCCATGCAGTGCAACCTAACCACTGTTCCCCCATATTTTCCACCAGACACAGAGCCCCCACTGCCACCGAAACCATATAACCTAACAGAGAGTTGTACAAAACTGCCTTGGCTCCTGCTGCTCTGTGGCTTGGGTATGATGGTGTTCTCCATATGCATGTTTTTGGTCACTTTTATAATTTGCATGAAACAAAAACACTTGCGGAAAAGAACATGTAAAAGAGATCGCACAATAGAACATGAACTGGAATATTTAAAGTAAAGGAAATGTGTTTTCCCTTTTTTTAATTACATTGTTGTATTATAATAAGACATGGAAAATTTAATCAAATATAATTTAAATAAATTTCAAGTAAATATGAGTTACTTTCCAGGATCTCCAAAACTGCAAACTGCTGTTTCCGGTCTGCAGTGGTCAGTATCTATCAAAAGTGGTCCACTGAAGGAACAGCGGTGAACCGGTGACAGGGTCAAGGGCAGCCAAGGCTCATTAACGCACATGGGGGAGCGAAAGCTGGCCTGATCCAACAGATGAGCTCCTGTAGCTCGAATTGCTGAAGAAGTTAATGCTTTTAGAGCTAAATGGGTCAGAACTGTTGTGGCAGCAAAAGGGGGACCAGCACAATATTAGGCAGGTGGTCATAATGTTATGCCTGATCAGTGGTCATTAATTCTGACATGGATTAAGCAGGTGCTGAAGATAAATGAATGAATTAATGAAAGATATTTTACCCAAATCAAACAGATGTTTCTCTAAGTGATGAAGGGTATTGATATTCAATAATTCCTTGAGGTCAAACATTTGGATTGGGCTATTGCAGAAAGAGTGGATAATTATTAACAAACAATAAGCTTTATTGGTCAGTGATTAAAGGAGCGGTCCTTTGTGCCGTGGGCGGCTGTGAGGGTTGAATGCTCTAAAAAACCAGCCAGACACCGAGTTTCTAATCCTTTAAGGCCTTGATTAGGACTTTCTCAAATTTCCAAAAATAATTGATGTATGTCAGGTATTTGCTGCCACAAAGGAGATTATTTTTCATTTAAAAAAAGTGTGCTGCTTTGGAGAACACTGGGGGATTCGTTGGCTGTTGAGAAATGACGTATTGTCTCAAATCACTGTATTCCCTGTCATCTGATACTTTTCCTTCTCACTCTATGTACAAATGCCATAAAAGTGTAATGTATTAGGTATGTATTCCTACAAACATTTTACAATCTGAACTTTCTTAAGCTTTCTCCCTTTCAGGTTCGCTAAATAGTAATCCAGTGGTCATAAGTTCAAACTTTTGAGCCAGTTGTGCACAATGTGCTTGCATGCAGTTTTGCATGACTGCATTTCTGGCATTTCAGGGGTATTTTGGTGAGTTATTTCAGGTTATATCAGTTCACTATGATGATTGCATTATTGCTTATCATACATTCAGCAGTGCATACACCAAAAAAAGATGAAAAAAACAACTGATATTTCCTTGCTTTAGCTAAAGCTCCCATTTAAATGTTCAAAATATAAATTAAGTGTCAGTGTAAAAAAATAATTTATAATTATACAAAGCATATTTGTGTCATTCACTGCTGCAAGTTACAAATAAACATACATGTCTTGACAGGTAGACCAGAGCACATGGAATGTAACCACTGATATCTATCTTTACTCAATCTTAACGCTTACCTCATGAAAAGGAAAATATGTGACAATGTAAGTCTGGGAAAGATCTTTGAAAACTGTAACATCATGAAATGTCTGTATCAATAACATATGGATTATATAGTTACTGTGGTGGCCTCAGTGCACTTTCAAAGTTTTTATACACACCCAGGGATCAAGTCATTTTATTGTCATTTCAACCATATTTAGCTGATGCAGTACACAATGAAATGAGGGAGTGTTTCTCCACAACCCTGGTGCTACAATAATCAACATAGAGCTACATACAGAACACCGAGCTAAGGACTAAATTGAGTTGTACTAGCCACATAAAATGCATCGTGTACAACCGAGTGCAAAGAGTGCAAGACAAAAGACAATACAAGACAGTGTAGGACAGATACACAAAACACAAAATACGACCAGTAACCTTTTGTATATTATGTTATACATTACAATATGCAAAAAGACAACTATAAACAAGAGTGTACTTGTAGACATAAACACAATGTTGACTAAACTTATCCAGAAAGGACCGGAACTGGGTGCAGGTTTTTATTTTAACCAAACAGAAGCAACACCTGATCAAAATCAACTGATTAAACTGGTAAAATCAGGTGTGGCAGCTCCATGATTGGAATGAAAGCCTGCACTCACACAAAACCTTTCTATATACAGTAAGATTGGTCACCCCTGCAGCCACACATCTGCTGATCTCACTGCTGGATCCCAATCCGAATCCATCCTGGAAATTACAATACTCAAGCTCACTAGGCTTTCGTTGCACTCTCTCTCTCTCTCTCTCTCTCTCTCTCTCGCTCAAGACCTCAGTTCAGTTCAATAATGTTTTATAGGCATAAATGTTATAAATCACATTGTTGCCAAAAGCAAATGTAAAATACATTGATGAAACCAAAGTAATACAAAGAAAACACACATTTCTGCTTTCTGCACAAACAAACCAAGCACAATCTCTGACTCTCATTCTCTCTAAATGCAATATTTTGCCATATTTCCTGCCTACTACTCATCAAAATATTTTACATTTGCTTCTGTGTTGAGTCTACATGTTCTGTTTTCCTGATATGGATTCATTCTATGAATGCCTAAAGAATTTACATGATTTGTTAGGCTAGGATGCACTGAATACTGCTGGATTTCCATCAACTAAGTTTTGCTTTCAACAAAGGACACTACTGAAAGTCCTTTCCTAATCTCCGACTGTGAAAGTTTGAGCCCTTCAGCCAAGTGCCTCAATGTGTACTTTTACTTTATGATACAGCTTCAGACAGGTGACAAATTAAAGGGAAAACAAAGTGCCTTAAGTGAGGTGTTGGGCCACCACAAGCTGTCAGAACAGCTTCAATTTGCCTTGACATAGATTCTCTGGAAGGTTGCTTGAGGCATTTTTTCAAAATAATGTTCTGTTAGCTGGGGTTTTGATGATGATGATGGTGGTAGAGAGCGCTCAAACTTGGTAGAGAGGGCAAAAATCTCCTATAGGTGTTCAATTGGATTGAGATTTGATGACTGCCCAGACCATAGCATATGATTTACATCATTTCTATCCTTATCAAACCATACACTGAGCCTGGAAGAGAGTGGTCAATCAGAATGCTTTCTTGTTGTGATCTCTATAAAGCAGCGTTCCAAAATCAATTTGCCGTATGAAAAAGAGCTTTTGTGACCCAAAGCATTGAATACTATTTTATCATTTAGAACTACTGCAACATCAGAATGCTTTAATATGACAATAGTACATGTGTAAAAGTAGTGACTGCAAATGTTTTAACTAATTAATATCCTTTTGCATTGACACCAGTCTAGTTGAAAAGGTGAACCTGCTTTTTTTAAAACACAGTTCTGCTGTGTCACATCTTCCTGGTTGTTGTCATGAGCTCAAATCTAAAATTCTGACATTTCTTCTATTTAGTAATATTTACTAATCATGTAAATCTACAAAATCCAGGAGACTGGTTAAAAAAATAGGTCTTATGGTAGATTTAAAAGCTGCATGGCAGGGCATTTTCTTTGTTGCATTTTTTTATAATAATAATTTGCAAAATAAAAGGTTACAAAACAGGGGAAAGTAAGGGTTGTTTTTCCCAGAGCCCATTGGTAATTCAAGTAAACCCAAATTTGGGGGTCTGGGGAAAAGATGGACTCAAGCTATATCAAAATACTCTCAAAGCATAAAAATCACAGTTTTTCCTTAACACTGCATCCCATTCATATCTCAGAAAAGCAAATGCTATTTTAAATCATAACCCACAGCATCTTTTGTGATAATTGTGTGATGTGAATAGCAGATTATCATTTACAGTCTTTTGCAAATGTGAGGCAGACTGCTACCTGCTGTTTATCTGTCAAGTCCCTGTTGAGTATATTTATTTCTGTAGAACAACCCTTGTCATAGAATTTTTCAGTTGAAAACATATTCAGTTACAACATGCACAGTGAAAAGATGCCAAATTCCAACTCAAAGATTTACATAACAAATACAATATTTTAAATTGAAACAATTGAATAAAGTTTTAGAATGCCTGCGAAACTGTAAACAAAATGGCTCATGTTGTACAGTAAATATTGTGACATAGTTTTCGATGTCGTGCTATTTGAAAACAGTAGTCAGTGACATTGAGAACACACAACAGCATGACAATGAAATTGTCTACCAACATGGCATTATCTCTGTGAATTGCCCTGAGGCAAATGAATCATGCAAAGCTTTGCAAGCAAGCAGTACATGGTTTAATACTGCTGCTACAAAATGTCTTTCAGCACTTGTTTGTCATACAGTCTAACATTTATTTTTCTGAAAATATTTATCAAAAGCAATATTTTGAGTTGAGAAAGTTAACAATGTGGCATTTTTTTTACTGATGACTTTTGCCATGTTCAAAAAAATGTCCTATGAGCTTTTCTCTCTTTTTTTCTGTTATAATTACTCACCACTCTTCTGGGAAGGCTAGATTTCAAAGCGTTGCTGTGGGGACTTTTTTGCTCAGCTGCAAGAGTTTTAGTAAAGTCAGGAGCTAACGTTGGGGTGGATTCAGTTCATCCCAGTTTAGTGGGGTAGCGATCAGAGCTCTGTGCAGGACAATTAAGTTCTTTTACTTCAACTTTGACAAAGTATGATATCATGGACTTTGCTTTTGTTGTGTGACAATATGTATTTAGACACTTTCAGAATTACAGAGTAGTTAGATGTGAGCATTGCTTGTAATTGGATGAAAAGTTTAAATTGAGCTGGTATGGTTAATTCAAAAATGGCTCTCTACATGTTACATTGTGGACTGTCAAGGATAAATATACTATAGTGCACTATAGGGGAGTAGGAAGCCATTTCTGATTCAGTTTTCACTATTTCTGAGTCTCTGAACTTGAGTAATGAGGCAGCTGTGGGGGTGACTGCTGATAACCTGGCATCTGAACATTCTGATGATCAGAACACAATAAAAGTGTGACGCCTGGTAGCAGCAGCAAATGCGATGCAGGCAGAATGAAATCTGCCTTAACAGAAGTACAGCAAAAGCTCAATCAAATGCCTAACCCAGGGGTGTCAAATCTTATCTGCCAAGGGCTGGTGTGCCTGCGGGTTTTCATTCTAGCCAAGCAGAGACACCAGTGGCCTCTAGTGTTATAGGCTGTCACACAGGCCCAGGAGGTATTAAACCATGACCTCCTTCTGTCCAAAACCCACACTGGATATTAGAGGCAGCAAGCTACCTTGAGGCACCCTTGACTCCTATCACAGTGTTGCCATAAAGAAGAGTTTAAGAAACTGTAATAGTGGATGGGTGCAGCCATACAGAATACAGTGTATTCTTCAGTCAGTACGGTTGGTTTCTTGTGACATTATTCAGGCATATTCACTTCCCTGGTGATTAGGGTGGGCAAAATCGAAATTTATGCTGACTGCATATGTAACTAATGCATTAAACAGTTTGTTTATGTAACAGAATCCCTATTCTCTCACTCCCAATACAATTGTCTGTTTTTTCATTCAATTTTTCTTAACACATGAGATATGAGAAATGAGATATGATTATGCAACAGGAAACAAGATTATAGCCAACTGATATCTCACCTTGACAAAAAAACATGAAAGAGAAACAGTTCTGTGGAAATGCTTTGCATTCAATCAAAGTACAAATTATCATAAAGGACAGAGCATATGAGAGCTCAGAGAAAATTGCTGGATTGGTTCAAGCTACCAGAAAGGATATAGTAACTTAAAAATATCACTCTTTACAACTGCGGAGAGCAAACAAGCATCTCAGCATGAACAAACAATCAAACCCTGAGGTGGATAGGTTAGCAGAAGTGCACATGTTTTCCAATCCTGTCAGACAAGAATCTGAGGTACAGATTTACCCAAACTGGAGGTGAACATTAGAAAAAAACAATCGCTTAGTCTTTTTCTAGACTTCCAGAGATCAGCAGTTTCTAAAATGTTTAATATAGCCAAACCAACCCCCCTGTCATGTTTAAAGTCATAGAGATCCCACTTTTTCTACATTCCGATGTTTGATGCAAGCATTAACTTACTCTATGTTTGTATGATTTTATAGTGCTGCTTTCACAGGATTGGCTGTTTGGATATCTGCATGAATATGAAGGTGTTCCCAATTATTTTAATTTACACAATATATTATCATTTTGGTTCACATTTCTCCACAGTGGTGTAATTCAATATGCTTCCAATACACAGACTAAGTGGATGAATTTGGTAGAGACTATCTTTGCCAGCTGGTAAGTCATAATTTGAATGAATTGATCAATCATTAGATTTTTGAATTGCCTTACCATAAATGTTTTATTTTATTTTATTTTTTTACTTTAAACAAATTGTGTATGGTGTAGCATTAGTAGCGATCATTTCGAAATGGTTTTGATTGTACCAGCTGGCAAAGATGGTCTACCAGCTTGACCAGCATGTGTTTTGGCAGCTGGTGGCTGATATGACCATGCTGAATTTTTTTTGCAGTATGGTGTGTCACATCATTATTTTTTGTAGTATTTAGTTTTTATTTTATTTAAATGGCCCATTGTTTTATATAAACATAAGCCTGACAGTAGTCATCATCAAGTGAAGATTATCTTACTGTCACCTCAATTTTAATTTGACTGTCCAATTATTTTTACTTATTTATTATTTCTTACCACATTATCTATGTAAAGCTGCTTTGAGACTCTGTCTATTGTTAAAAACACTATACAAATCAAATAATTGAATTGGGATTAATTAAATAAAAGAGCCAAGTAAAAAAATATTAGCTTTTTTAAACAAAAACATTACTGACTGTCCGGCACCCAGTGCTGCTCTTTAGTTGACATCATAGTTGCTAATGACACAAGTTGAAAGAGCAGATGTGGTCAACCCCAGCAAAACAAAACTGCTGGTCATCCCAGGTGATTCATCTCCAGGTCAGAATCTCTGGATAACTCTTCATAACTCTCTGCTCTCCCTTTCAGCTACTACTCACAACCTTGGGGTGATTAAGGACAATCAACTGCCCTTCTCTGAACATGTTGCTAATGTGGCTTGTTCTTGTCGATTTCTTCTCTACATCTGGAGGATTCAACCATTTCTGTCCACACAGGCTGCCCAGGTGCTTATTCAGTCTCTTGTCAATTCAAGACTAGACTACTGCAACTCTCTGCTGGCAGGTCTTCCTCTTAACGATATTCGTCCACTGCAAATGATCCAAAAACGCAGCTGCGCTACTTGTGTTCAACCGGGCTGAGTTCTTTCACACCACCCCACTGCTGCGCTCCCTTCACTGGTTTCCAGTAGCTGCACGTATCAGATTCAAAACCCTGATGCTTGCCTACAAAGCCAAAAATGGACCAGCACCCTCTTACCTCAGAGACCTCATCACACCTCGCACTGCACCACACTGTCTGAGATCCTCCAGCACTGCTCGACTGGTACCACCTTCTCTCAGGGTAGTACATAAGGTAAGTATACTTCAAGGCTCTTCTCTTTTCTCGCACCGAGGTGGAATGAACTTTCCCTAGATGTCCGAACATCGGAGTCCCTGGCTATCTTCAAGTGACAGGTGAAGACTTTCCTCTTCCTGAAACACTTAAACTAACACTTTCCAAGTTTGCTCTGTTAAAAAAAAACCCTCAACAGAGTTGTAGGCTGATTTATCTTAAATTGTAATCTAGTGTACCAGTGTAGATTTATTCATTGCTAGAGACTGAAAGCACTTTTGTACGTCACTCTGGACAAGGGCATCTGCTAAATGCCGCAAATGTCAACTCACCAACAGTGTGCACTAACTGAATTTCATTTGTGTGAGCCGAAGGTCCAAATGACTAATCACTGATCATAGCTGCTCCCAAATGACTAACCAATGCTCTCTAATGTTACAGATTATTTGCTGTTAGCAAATTTCTTGAAGCAGTTTACTTAGACTTCTATAGAACAAGGTGCAGCAGCATCACTAAAGGTCGCAAGATAAGTACACCGAATGGATAGAAACAGCACTGTGGCGACATCTAATCAGCCTTAACAAGCCCAGTGCAGAGATTTTAACAGCTAATCAGTGACAGTCATGTCAGGTAATTACACAGAGTGAAACATCCCCTAGATGTGCGTTGGGACTAATATTTTTCAGCCCACATCCCGAGAAACTAAAAGTTAGACAAAGCATTCACTCTCCAATCAAAGTACAAATTATCATAAAGGACAGAGCTTATATTTTTCCTATGCAGTTAATGAGACCTTGTGATATGCATTGCTAAAGTTTCGTTGTCCAGATATACCTAGACACACTATTTGGCCAGAGGTTTGTGGACACCTAACCATCACACCCATATGTGCTTTCAGACCATCCCTTCAAGATTTAATCTCTGTTTTTGCCATAATAAACTCTAATCTTCTAGGAAGGCTTTCCACTAGATGTTAGAGCATGGTTGCATGGCTTTGCACCTTTCATCTGCGAAAATTTGTATAAGTTCTGTTGAATAAGTTCTGGTGTAGAGTCAGCATTCCAGTTCATCCCTGAGGTTAAGTTGCATTAAGGGGAGTGCTCTATGCAAAGCATGTCTTTGTGGAGACGTCTTGATAGAACCAAGTAGTTTGGTCCTGGGTGAGGTGGCCTCTGTGTTTGTAATATATATTCATTACCAGTAGAGACGTTATGATTGTGTCCCGTCTTTTAATTACAAAAAAACGGGTTCAGCCTTAAAAACTAAGTCCCCAGGTGGTGTTCGAAAGGCAGAGAATATTGAGGCTGTTTGAGCAGCCATCATTAGGAACCCTCAACCTCTCCATTCAACAACACGCATCATCACTGTGTTGAGCTGTTACTTTTAAATTACGCACCCATGTTGTATTCGCATGAGCAGACAATACACAATCATTACATCCTAACTTTTAATCATGCCGAAATACCCTTAGTGCAGACTCACAATATCAACATTCTTATAAAAGGCTTTTATAGTGAACCCTCCTTGCCAGCACTCCACTGCTTGATTCTAACTAATGGCAAGGGGTTTGAAGCGAGGTCGCACTGGTTCCAAACAATTGCAGACGCCCTAACGCCAACTCAAAGTTTCAGAAGTTTCCATTTACCAGTGCATTCCCTGTCTGTGTATGTGTATTTATACTTATAATATAATAATATCCTGAATTGCACATCGTGAAGTTTGAATATATATATATATATATATATATATATATATATATATATATATATATATATACAGTACAGACCAAAAGTTTGGACACACCTTCTCATTCAAAGAGTTTTCTTTATTTTCATGACTACGAAAATTGTAGAGTCACACTGAAGGCATCAAGGGCTATTTGACCAAGAAGGAGAGTGATGGGATGCTGCGCCAGATGACCTGGCCTCCACAGTCACCGGACCTGAACCCAATCGAGATGGTTTAGGGGTGAGCTGGACCGCAGAGTGAAGGCAAAGGGCCAACAAGTGCCAAGCATCTCGGGAACTCCTTCAAGACTGTTGGAAGACCATTTCAGGTGACTACCTCTTGAAGCTCATCAAAAGAATGCCAAGAGTGTGCAAAGCAGTAATCAAAGCAAAAGGTGGCTACTTTGAAGAACCTAGAATATGACATTTTTCAGTTGTTTCACAATTTTTTGTTATGTATATAATTCCACATGTGTTAATTCATAGTTTTGATGCCTTCAGTGTGAATCTACAATTTTCATAGTCATGAAAATAAAGAAAACTCTTTGAATGAGAAGGTGTGTCCAAACTTTTGGTCTGTACTGTATATATATATATATATATATATATATATATATATATATATATATATATATATATATATATATATATATATATATATATATATATATATATATAGTGTGTGTATTGTATTATATTATATTATTTTCAAATATATATAATTATTACAAAACTCGAGCTAATCAATATGCAAATTAGTCCTTGACGTCATCTGACGACTTGTGAGTAACTTATCAATGCCCTGATAACAGATGGCACTGCTTGCTATTCAATTGCTACAAATCACGACAAAATCTCACTTGACTCATTTGAATTTTAACTATAATATGTAATTCTGATTTTGTTTCCAACATTTCCAACAAAGCTAAAATATTACCGCTTTGTTAAAAACATGATTTCCAGATGGGGGAGAGAGAGAGAGAGAGAGAGAGAGAGAGAGGCGCTAATACGATGCAAATGCGTGTCGCTTCTCGTGTGTGGTTGGGGTAAATTTCTCAGAGCGGAACAGAGCCCTGACCTCCTCCTCATTCATTCTGCTGGGGCTTAAAGCCTCCCATTCTAGTGCACTCCATTGAAAAGCGACATTGAAAGCGAATCCCGGCCGCCGTCATCGTCCTCTGTGCTTTGTCTGAGCTGAGCTTTAATAAGCACTGAGGCGAGGCCCTGCACTTCATCTCATCCTCACAGCAACAAGCCAAACTCACACCACTTTCTTCAGTAATGGGTGAGTTAAGAAAACATTTTGTAACTATTTAAAAAAATATATCAAACAATTGATTCATTTTGGTCTTTTGAGAAGAGTATTATTTTAATATATTTTCAATTGTAATGTACAATTTTTTTCTTTCAACCTGTTGAATCCTGTGTAACCTTGTTAACTAAATGAATCAAATAAAGTAAAAAAGAGACCAGGCTTTTAAATCAGTTAAGTTCAGTGGTACACTTTTAACAGTGGACATTGTCCTAAAACAGCTTGAGAAAGAGAAATGTTATCAAATTTGAATGTATATGTTAATGCCGATAAGTGTATGCCTATAGGTTCATCCCTTATAAGTGTAACCCTAATGAGCAAGCCAGTGGTGACAGATGTTGATCGTATAAAGAGAAAAAGATCCCAGACTCAAAAGGGAACCCATCCTCATCTGGGTCTCATCGAATGTCCGATCGTTTTTTATGTTCCTGTAATAGCCGTTAAAACGTTTAAGTCATGACATGTTGGACTAAATTCTCCCTCAGATAGGGTTTCTGCACAACCTCTTGGTAGTCTTCAGCCTTTTATTGTGGTCGTTTTAGTTTCACTGTAATTGTAAAGTTACCATCATGACTAAGGGGCTTCCTTGTTTCTGCCTGCACTAACATTGATTTTCTCATTCCCACACATAGTGTTAAATTAAAATGTTATTGTCTGTAGAACTAGGCTACAAGCTTCTTGGGCTTTATACAGCAGAATGAATGGAAATTATGTGAACAGCTGAGATTTTCTTTGTGTGTTTCTGAGAATGTCCTCCGATTAGAAACCCAGCCATGCACCTTCTGTCCCATCTCCAACACCACCTCCTCTTGTTTTTGTTGTTGTTGTTGCATCCTTGAAATAATCTACCAGCCCCCCAGCAGGCTTTGTGCACCCGCAGTCATAAGCTGTAACCTCCCTTCACTAACCTCCCCTCCCCTCAGTGCCATCTTTCAAAAGTCGATCTGTTTGTGGCCGAGGTGGCTGTGGCCTTTTGTTTGCGTCAACATTGCTTGCCCTTGTGCCCCCGAGCTGCTCTGAGACAAAGCGCATTGTCAGTGGAGCCACTCTCCCTTGGTGCCTTGGTCCTCCCTTTTTTCTCACACTCTGTGGGCTGTGGTGCGCCCCGATATTTACAATCCAGCACACAATGCAGAGAGAGAAAAAAGAATCCCTGCTTGCTTGTGGCCTATAAGATAAGACGTATTCTAGACCCAGCTGGTGCGAGTGAATGCCTCAGTGTTCATCATAGGACGCATATGCACTTTTTGAAAATATGATGAATAGAATCTCTGTATTCATTTGTACTATTTTCAAACCATTGTGAACGGTGACACCACTGGAGAGTCACTGGTGGACAAAGAACAACACAAAACACTAATACAAACACCATTGTATAAAAGTGCTGAGCTAGGATCATTTTTAAAAACCTTTTAACATATTATATGTATGTAGGAAAATCAGTGACAGGGTGATGTCATGCGATGCAACAATTAACATGCCGGTGTTTTAGTGAGACAACAGGTTTCCTAATACTGTTGCAACATGCTGACACTGGAGACTGTTCTTGAACAACAATATCAACCTTTACATGTTTTACTTGATTAAATATGTTTAAGCATTTTGTCTTATACAAGTACCTGTGAATGGGTCAATAATATATAAATGAAAACGTATTAAAAATAAGGGTTTAAATAGTAATAATAATAATACAAAAATGATTGTTAGAGGTGCTGTTCCAGAAAATGAATCCCCACATTATAATTACTCAGAATTGTAATCATTTGCTGGCCATCATTTTGGTAACTAAACTGCTTTCGGGTTTTCCTTTGTATAATGGTAAATGAATTGATCCCTTTTAATGGGAACGTTAAGCAGCTAATAAAGCCTGAGGTATTTTCCGAGTGGATAGCTCATGAAGGTTTAGGAAAGCGAGTAAACCTCTTTAAAGGTAATATAGCAAGAAAGACGATTTATTGGGAAGATTAAAAGCAAGTGTTTCTTTATGTATTGTAGGTTGTTATGAGTGCTGCATGCGGTGCCTGGGAGGAGTGCCCTACACGTCCGTAGTGGCGACTCTTCTCTGCTTCTCTGGCATCGCGCTGTTCTGTGGCTGTGGGCATCAGGCCCTCACCGAGACAGAGAGACTCATCGAGACCTACTTCGCCCGCAACCTGCAGGACTACATCACTCTAGCCTACCTGTAAATGCCATGTAATTCTCTGTGGGCTTATGTAATGGAAGTGCTCATGTAGGATTTTTATGGAGCTTCTGTGAAATGTCTTCGTCTAACCCAAATGGAACCTTTTATAACAAGTATCTGAGAGTAACCCATAATGATATTCATTCTGCCGTGGATGACCAAAAATTGGTCCATTTACTAGAACTCTAGAGACCCTTCATGCATATACTTTTTCATCCATGATAATATATAGGATTAACATTTCTTTCCAACCTCTTCCCACCCTCTTTCTGTGTCTCTCTCTCTCTTTTTTTTAGTATTGAGTACTTCCAGTACATTATCTACGGTCTGGCCAGCTTTTTCTTTCTCTACTGCATTGCACTGCTGGCTGAAGGCTTTTACACAACCAGTGTGGCTAAGCAAACATTTGGCGAGTTCAGGAGCACTGTATGTGGCCGCTGTCTCAGTACAACGGTGAGGATTCTCTCGCTGTGTGTGTGTGTGTGTGTGTGTGTGTGTGTGTGTGTGTGTGTGTGTGTGTGTGTGTGTGTGTGTGTGTGTGTGTGTGTGTGTGTGTGTGTGTGTTTTATAAAGAACACCAATTTTGTTTTTACAATTTATTAGGATTATGTCCTTTCCATAGCCCTTCTTCTTTCTAATATATAAACACTCAGCTTCTTAAATTACAGGAAGCACCTAAAACAATTCCAATAGAGAGAGAGAGAGTGTGTGTGTGTGTGTGTGTGTGTGTGTGTGTGTGTGTGTGAGAGAGAGAGAGAGAGAGAGAGCGATCAGTGATATTGATATCCTTTGTCTCTCTATGATTTTTCTTCACAGTTCATTGTGATCACGTATTTCCTGGCCATCATCTGGCTGCTGGTCTTTGCTTTCTCTGCACTTCCTGTCTTCTTCTTTTACAACATGGCTGCAACCTGTCGCACCATTGACTTTCTCTCAGAGACGCCCTCAAGCATTAATCAGCTGTGCATGGATGCCAGACAGTTTGGTAATGAACTCACTCTCAAAGCTTTTAATATCTTTATCACACTTGTTTTGCCTCCTGACAGCATTGGGATTTGATTTGGCCCCTTGTAATGCTGATTAAAATTCCAAGGTTGTCTTTTGGTTGCTGCCATAGTATGTATGAAATTAGCCCATTATTAGGATGTGTGTGTGTGTGTGTGTGTGTGTGTGTGTGTGTGTGTGTGTGTGTGTGTGTGTCCTCACGCATGATAGACTGAGCTGGAGATACAGACTGAGCTCTGTTTTTGTCAACTTCTAAAACTGGTTTACAAATATTTCAGAATCTGTTTAAGAAAAACTCATTTATTTTTATAGAAGTTTAGCAGCCAGATTTTACTAATGAAATACACAAAAAAATGATCTAAGCGTGATTAACTGTGACTATCTCCATCTCTAAAAGCAGATTGTTTGGCAGTTAAACTCATGTGTGTCTCTATATCATACCAAGAAGAAAGAGCATCAGCCCTGATCTGTTAATGCTCATCAATCTGGGAAGGGTTATAAGGCCATTGGCATGCAATTTGAAATTCACCATTCTACATTTAAGAAGGATTGTTTATAAACGGAGAGCCTTCCAGTCGATTACCAATCTTCCCAGGGGTGTGCATTCAAGCAAACTCAGTCCATGATCAGAGAGTGTAATGCTCAAAGATAGAAGGAAAAGCTCATAAACTAACAATATCACATGCCCTCGAGGCCTATTGTAAACCTATATAAATGTTGATGACTGAAAAGGGTGGTTAGGAATAAGGGTCTACTCTTCAAAAAGAATATGATTAAAGCTTATGTTTGCAAAATTGCATCTTTTAGACTTAGACCAGAAGGTGTGGACGGCACCATGTTTGGTGAAAACCGAACGTGGTTTATCACCAAAGGCACCTCATACCAACTGTCTTGGAGGATGCCACAGGACCTGGTGAACTTGCAGACATTGTGACGATAACGAACTCCTGATTATATACCAGTCCCCTGGTGGTTTAGTGGTTAGAATGCGACGCTCTCACCGCTGCGGCCCGGGTTCGATCCCCGGTCAGGAAACCAGCCCCAGCCACTCTTAGTGCTGGTCCCAAGCCCAGATAAATGGGAAGGGTTGCATTAGGAAGGGCATCCAGCGTAAAAACATGTGCCAAATCAAACATGCGGATGATCCGCTGTGGCGACCCCTGATCGGAGAAGCCGAAAGAAATTTATTCGTCAGACAAATCTGCTGCAGCAGGATGGTGATCCCAAGTGAAGTGTTGGAAATTAATTGTTAGCTTACTTTTTGGGAAAAATGACTGTTTATTAAAATTTGTTCTGTTTTTTGTTGTGAATTTGGTGTTAATAAATAGAAAGATTTGATACATGATACATTTTGATACATCTAGTTGGCATGTTATTTTTGCTGCCATTGTCTTTATATAAGTTGTGGGGTTTTTTTCTCTCTCTCCAGGTTTACTTCCATGGAACACAGTGCCAGGAAAAGCTTGTGGAATGACCTTGTCCAATGTATGCAAAACAAGAGAGGTAAGTGATGCCTGCAAGCAAAATGTGATTCTATTTCTCATAGTGATTCCTCAGAGGGTCGGCCTCGATGGCTTGCCAGAGACAGATCTGACATCAATGTTAGCGCTTACAGTTCTGACTTGGTGAATCCTATTTTTCCGTTTCGCAGTTTTACTTGACCTACGACCTCTACATTGCTGCCTTCGCTGGAGCCGGAATTACGTTATTGGCTCTGGTGAGTAACAAGGCCAAAACGCAGGCCCGAAATGCTGCGAACAATTAATCGTGTGTCTCTGGGATGGTGTAACGCAGCCGTAGGTGTAGAAGAATTCAGATCCTCCATTATTTATGAGCTCAACCGCATCTGCGCGTTCTCATCAGAGCACAGCGGTTTTTGTGTATTTGTCTTGCACTATTTTGGCAGACTTCACAGCAGTGTGAGAATGTCAGGACTCTGTGACGTGTCTGCATGCGACTCTTCTGCGCACGAGTCTCTCATTAGTGCCAGAACGAGCGTGAAAAACATAACAGGGTGAACATTTAAGCATTTGCAATAACAAGCATTGGATAGGTCAGGAGGAAATAAGACATGGTTTGCTCTTAGAACATAAACAACAACAGGGTAGTGTGACAGCAGCATGAAGCACTGTTGCTCTTCCCACCACCAAAGATTAGTAACTAGCAAAATCCTAAGTCTTTTATTCTTCTTCCACCACAGCGAATTAGAATTGTATGCCATTTATATCCGTTTAAAATGATTACTGAATGTCCTACTTAAATGTCTACTTATAATTACATTTATTATGGTGGAACCTCTGCAAAATAATGCTTGTTTCTTCCTAATATCACTTACAATATAGTAGCTATAAACAATTATTCAAGTCAAAAACTGCTGGTCATAAAACACAGAAACCAGAAAGCACAAACTCCTAAATCCTGAAGATTTTCTTAAATGTGGAAAATGTACTGATTATTACAGAGGGCTTCCATGAAGCGGATCTTATTTGTTTCCCCCAAAAGTCTCCTGTTTTTTTTCACAACTTCTTATATATGGCATTGGGAACCAAATCCACTTCACCCACAATGCTTTTACTGTATTTTCCGGCCTAGAAGCCGCTACCTTTTTCTCACGTTTTGAACCCCACGGCTTAAACAATGAAGGGGCTAATTAATGGATTTTTCCGGGGTTTTTCCCGGTTTCACAAACTTCAAGCCGCAAAAAACTGAGCCTCATAACATTAGACCAATGAAATTGCGGAACGGGTTCAACCAATGAAACTCTTTATATTAAATCAGATGCGCTCCCACTGAATCGGGCCGCACCACATCATAAATATGGATGATGTTCCTCTGACATTTGACCTGCCGCTCACTCGGACTGTCTACAGGAAATATGAATCATTCGTCCCGCTGAAAACAACCGAGCATGAAAAACCACGCTTCACCTGTGTTCTGAGCTGCACGGCATCGGGAGAAAAGCTTCACCGATGGTGATTCAGTGGGTGCGGCTTATATTTGGTGCGCTTAATAGTCCGGAAATTACGGTATATAAGACGTTTGGTCATCGGCGCTATAAATGTTAAAGAAATACATTATAATTTGTGAAATAACATTTGTATTCAATTTATTATTGGCCTTAAGATTATGTGGAGCGTCCACCATCCCAGACCATGTGAATGATTTTATTACTATAGAAACCATAACGTATTTAAATGAGTGTACTAATAAAAACCTGTGATTGAATTACAGCCAGGACTACTGGGAAAAAAATAAATAATTAACACCTCCTAACCAATGTGATTAGAGAATTCGCTGTGGTATTAAATAGTCCTGTTATGTCCTGTTAGAATACGTGTTTAATTTACGATGTTTGTTTATCGCTATTTTATTCTTCTGATTGCTGTTATATACAATAATATAAATAATAGAAGTAATTCTGTTGTACCAGTTTATATTTTTGTGATCAACCTGACAACCTGACTTACTGTGTGTCCTCTCTCTGTAGCTCACGTACACGGTCTCCACAACCTATAATTTCGCTGTTCTGCGTTATCTGGGGAGGAAAGGTTTAGGTGCACGGTGTTAAAGCACTCTGTCCTTTCCTGCAATCCATGCTGTTTCTGTCCACTGTGCACCGTATGGAAGGACAGAAGGAACTTCTTCACCTATCAATTCAACACCTTTTGGTTTCTCCTTAAGACTTTCTTCCTGTCTGACTGACACACTTTATATCAAGGCCAACTGAGGTTTTTTTTTTTTTTTTTGGTCCAACATGTATTGATTTAGATCCAGAACCATGGAGGTGAAACTTTTTTTGGGGGAGGGATTCGGGAAGCAGGACAACAGACTGTTTGATGACCGTTGATTCATTGTGTGATATTGTGCCGACTCATGTCTTAATAGTGCCTTTTCTCCACTGATGGACAGGAAGCACAGGATTGCACGCCGTTTGGTACCGAGATGTTCGCTAAAGTATTTGTGTGACTTGTTCGTTTGTTTTGTTTTTTTTGTACTCTCTCCCTCTATAGATTTAATGTTTTTTTTTTTTTCTTTTTTTTTTATTCTATAAGTGCCAACATCCCTTACACGGTCTGGGATGTTGGTTTTCCTCCAATCCCATCCAGCATGGGTGTCTAGTGTTACTCTGTAGTGTAATAAGCAATTTAGTTATTTTATTATTATTTTTTTACATTTGATAAATGCATTTTGTTTTAAATAACTGTTAATAAGAAAACATTCGGTAAGATACTGAATAGCGCTTATTATTTTTTTTCAATTATTATTATTTGGGATGGACTAGCATGTTACTATGGTGATAACCTTTCCCATTTGGTCACCATGGTGTCCAGACATGCCAGTGTGGGCTGACTTGCTGTGACCTCAGCACTTTTTTCTCACAGTCCAGAGAATAATAGAGCCCTGCCCGGCTTTGAGACGAACACTGATTTGAAACTAAGGGGGTGGACGAGCATCCATCAGACCAATCAGCTCAGATGAATACAAAGCTTCAATCATGGGCAAACAGAAACAGGCAGAAACCAAGTACTGTATTGTAATGCGTTCAGACATTTGTAATCCAGTGTTGCCTCAAAACACTGTCTTGCATCTGATCGACTTCCCCCCCGTTACAAAAGTTTAAACATTTCCCTTATTTTACAGTGTTTATTTCTTTCTAGGACATCCTGGGTGCTCAGTCTCCCCCTAGTGTCAGTTGGGTTCATCTCAAATACACACTTCTGCTAGTCCATCTGCATTACTACTGCTTTTGTGTTCATCCCTGTAACTATCAGGAGAAGATAAGTTATTGTGTAACGCTTCTTTTTTTTAAAAAAATAGCTAGTTCTTGTTTTTTTTTTAAACTAATCCTTATTTACACTTTATGCATCAAATTGTTGTTTCATACTACTAGCAATATTTGTTAGTGTTTGTAAGTCATACGGCGAGTGTTTTTTCTTTTGGGGGGGGGGCAGACTTTGGTAATAAATAAAGGACGTCGGATAAGATGTATCGTTCTCTGTGAGAAACGAGGCTTCAGGAAAAGTTTGTGTAGAGAATGTAGAGCGTGTTATTTTTTTCCTCTTTGGCAGATTCACTGTTCTCTACACCTGGCCAAGTGGCAGATTCTGCTCCGAGACAAGCAATACAGAGTGAAAGGGGAGAAGAGCAAAGCGTTGTTCAGCAGGATATCGAATCGCCACGGTGGCAGTATCAGTTCCCCTTATGCTACCAAACCGTGTGATGCATGATTTCTCAGAAACGTTCAGACTTGTGTGGAGCCAAAATACTTTAGGTTAAAGAAATGTTTAGTTGGAAAATTGAATGAAAAGTTTAAAAGTGGTTACTATTATTATAAGCAGTTATACCAGATTCTATGATTGAGGTGCGTTTATTTTGTATTTAAAAGAAAAAGTGGAATTCTTTTATTTTTTGAACCTTAAGGCTCAGATTACAGTCTGGATACACAAACTATGTTGTAAATTAAGGGTCCCTTTGAAAATACATGGCTTGATGGTCCTCCAAATGGGTTTGACCATTTTTGTCCCCCTTGTCAATAATACACATCACACATGTCAGTCAGTTGAAAGGTTTATTCACACTAGTATTGGATATTTGCCAACTGAATTTATTTAGTTTGTAAACAAAAGTAGCCTTGACCACCTTTATTGCCGAGACTGATAGACTGGGCTGCATGGTTGAGGAGATGCACGCCCGTGTTCTCAGGAATCATTAGACAAATTGAGCTCATTTCAACATACATTTGAGTAAAAACTATGTGCAGGTGGAGTTAAGTTGTAGCACGTTATAGCCGTATTGAGGAACATCGAGTGCAACCCCTACAGCATGACATTTAGTTTCCAAGCCACTGTTTACAGTCAGTGCAATAATAAATAGTTGGAGGCGTAGCAGATTTACAAAGCAATACTTGTTCATAACTGTAAAGAAATATGCAATTGATACATACTGAGGTACTCGAAAAAAGACGTTAACAGTAAACATGACTTATTGTAATGTACCATAATCCTAGGACTTGTTGAACAAAGTTATTTTAAAAGAATCATTCAAGCAATCAAACAGTTATTTCAATAAGTACAGGAACACAAACTTCTAGTAGAATGCGACGTCTATATAACGAATAAAAATGAACTCCAAACAAAATCATAAAACAAGATCTAAATCACAGTGAACGTATTCAGGTACCTCAACTTTAAATGCCATAGCAGTTCAATATCTTCCAAAACAGGGTATAAATACTGGTAGAGCTTTATGTAGTCAATGTGAGAGGAAATACAGCGCCGGAACTGACGCTGTTTCACAGTGAACCATTTTCATCTGTCATAAAGATTCAGAGATAATTGGACTGATCTGCAACCCATATCGGCTGCTACATAAAACCATTAGCGGGACGGAAAGCGTAAAGCATTGTGGAGTTTACATGCAAGCGCAGGCAAAGGCAACGGCCAGCTTTCAGGTTAATGCGACATGGCCACTTTTATTTATTTTATTTATTTTTTAAGTTAGGAGAGTAAACTTTAAATGGAAGGACGGACTAATGAGCTACATCTGTTGCTTAAATATAGGCAGCAATAGTAGATGATAAAATGTTTATCATATCTGGTTTACTCCTAAGAAAGAGAGGTCAATGTCTCATGTAGGCCTGCGAATGGGGACGGGAAATAAAATGTTAAAACACCAACAATATCAAAATCTTTTGTACCAAATATATCTGAAAATACAGGACTGTGCACAAGTATCTTTCACAACACACTGAACGTTAAGTTCAAGACACCAGGGCAGATGTGCTTTGGTTGTATTTTTTTTTTTTTTTTACATTCAGATTAGCAAGAGAAAGATTTCAAATTATTTTGCCATTTAAAAGTAAAAGGCAGCAAAACAACGAGCCATAAAGCTGCACATGTACTCCTGATGGTTAACTGCTACAAAAACAATTTAGTGCTGACTTAAGACCGACTCTTAATATTTTACTAGGCTCTGATGAGAAGGACTGAATGTGAACGCGGACTGTAAAAACAGCCGCAGATTTTAAGAGAACAGCCCTTCGTTTTAGTGTAAGAGAGCTGGTGCATGCTTAGGCAACAACCTTATAGATCATCCAGCACTAACAGTACCTTAACATTCGTACCTGGTAAAGAGAACGGAAACTAAAAATGCCTTATGACTGGTAATTAAAACAACAGTCTTCCACTTAGATACATAAACCGTGATATACGATAAACCTGCGTTACAAACACAGAAGTGGGAACTCTGTATAAAAACACAACACAAGCAGGAACCCACATGAAGATTGTAGGAGCCTCATGACCTCCAGGAAAAGAAAGCCAAGAAAATCCAGTGCAGAACAGGTGCCTTTGGCAGGAACGAGTTACAGCTTCCTACAGAGTACCATCGGTACTATGGGCATAATTTCTCTTGCTAATCAAGCCAGCAAGGATATACAGTCAAGGTTATACTGCATCCTTATCGTAGCATTGCCCTTTTGTGAGTGAAGGCAGAGATTAGGACCATTCAGAAGGTTAATGTGACACAGCGGAGATGTTTTATCCTTAGATGTTCCAGTGTGGTGCCTTTTAAAAACACACACACACACACACACACACACACACACACACACACATATATACATAGATCTTACTCAATTAAGTCCCATATAACCTTAAATTGACCAGACAGCCCTCCTCAATCATACTGCTTTTGCAAATGTAGGCAGAAAAGCAAACCAAAAAATATTGTACCAGTGACTCTGAATGAGTACATCTCTAACATCTGTACCTAAATAAGCCTAATCCTCCAGTCAAGACTCCATCTACTCCCTTTCCATTACATTGACCTTTGCAGGAGCAGGCAGAGATGAGGAGCATCTAGACGGTTAACACCATTTGATACCATTAATCTCAGCGAGATCCTCAGCAGCAGGATGAGCGCGGGGCCTTGCGATTGCCGTGCAGGTCAATAGTGCTTCCGAGCAAAGTGTGATCGACGTGATCCTCGCAGGCCAACACTTCGCGGACAGCGGCCTCAAAGGCAGCGCTTACATTGGTGTCGTCTTTCGCGCTCGTCTCGAAGTACGGGCAATGGCCATTCTCCTGGCACCAGGCACGCGCTTCCTCTGCGGGCACCTGCCGTTCGCCGTCCTCGACCTTGTCCACCTTGTTTCCGAGTACCACGAAGGGGAAGCGATCGGGCTCACGTACGTCCGAGTAGCGCACAAACTCCTGCTTCCAGGCACCGAGGTTGTGGAAGCTTTGTGCGTCGTCTACAGCAAACGTCAGTAAGCAACAGTCGGCGCCGCGGTAGAACGGAGTGCGCAGGCTCCTGAAGCGCTCTTGGCCCGCAGTGTCCCAAATCTGCAGCGTGACCGGACGCCCGTCCACTTCCAGGTCGCGGTTCAGGAATTCCACGCCGATAGTGTGGAACGAGTGCGAGTCGAAACGGTCGCTCACATAGCGGTTCATCAGCGAACTCTTACCCACACCTCCATCACCGAGCAGGATGACCTTCAGGAGAAGGCTCTTGCCGCTCATGATGCCAGAGACGGCAGGCTCAACGTGACCTAAAACGGATACATACAAAAACACACAGACTATGTAAGAGTCATTGATAATAGTGCTGGTAGCTCACTTAAACCAATTGGTACAAAATACCACACTGACTATTTTACACAGATTTTGTAAAGACTCCTGAAAGCAATATGAAAGGCTGCTAAATTTCAGAACTGGGCCGGTGAGCAAGCCTGCTACTATGGCTGTGACAACTAATCAAATCGGTGATTCAAATCAGCTTTAGTTGCCAACAATGTGCTATGAGACTTTTTGAGTAAACATAGAATAAAACCACGTTTGATAAAAAATACCAGAAAATGTTCCCACAGAGAAAATGTTTGACTTTGCACACATTCCACACAACCGCAAAGCTTTGGACCCGTTTCCACTGCCTTAAAATTATTTTACTCTTAAAAACAAGGCAAGAAAAATACATTCAGCCTGAGTGTATGAGTATAAAAGCCTTTATTTAAAATCTGACTAATCAGAATTGAACAAAGCTACTAAGTGAGACTCTCCTAGTGATTGAAGCAATCATGACAAAATAATCTATTCTATTACTGATCAGAATTTTTTCAATATATGGTTGGTTAATACTTGTTTTGAGCAGCTGCTCTGTTGCTAAGCTTTAACTCGTACACCAAATTTCCAAGCTGACAGAAAAAATAACCAACTGCCCTTTAAGAAGTTAAACTATGTAATACTATTAAATGAAATATCTCACAACTGGATCTCGCAATTAATCACAAAAAATCTAACCTGCTTGCAAGTTGACACCCAGCATGCTGAATAAAGCTCTATATACAAAATGCTTTGTGAACTGAACAGCTGTGGATGACACTCAGACTTTGGACAGGGAAACACCCTCTTATAGGACAGCACAGATTGGTTAATGACAGTGATTTGTATTTCACAAAAGAATATCAGAGTTTAAAGTGCAATAGAATCGGAAAATGATTCCAGGATTTTTATCTGTTTCCTTATACCTCTTTTTTAATGGAGCAGGTATTTAAAATGGTTATCATTCGTTTTTTCAGAGATGGCTATGGGTGAAGAGGGAGCTGCTTTGAAGTAGTTGTGGATATACAGTGTTGCTGGAATGTTTGTAAACGCTTTACCATAAATTTGCTCTAAAATGTGATCAGATCAACTATAAAATCTGAATTGCAAGAACCATATTAAACAACTAACACAGAAGCATTATGGGTTTTACATTTATTGAGTACAGTTGTCCTGCTCTGACATATTTGTCTGAAAAGCATACGAGTTGGAGTTCATTTAAAGACTAATTGAACTTAAGGCAATAAAGCCAAGGGCTCCCATGTATCCAGAACATAAGCTTGGGTCTTCAACACGCGGGTTTGTAAAAGTGTGCCATGCCAGGTTTTCAAGCCTCACCGATTGAGGTGATAAGCAAATAGAAGAAGTAACCATTGTTACTTTCCCAAGAAATGGTTATCCAGCAAATAATACACCAACAGTACAGGTAGTAAGTCAAGTCAAGTCAAGTTTATTTCTATAGTGCTTTTTACAACAGACATTGTCTCAAAGCAGCTTAACAGAAATTAACAGTTAAGGTGAACGATGTGTATTTATCCCTGATGAGCAAGCCATGGCGACTGTGGCAAGGAAAAACTCCCTTAGATGTTTTGCGAACATCACAGATCCAACACCAGCTTCTCCATGCCACAGCTTTTAAACACTCAAGGAGGTCCAATGTCAAAACTCCACATGAAGTGGGATCCAACTGGCACTGGTACGACTCTAGATGTCTCAGGACTTCTAGGAGAAGCCAGGAAGCCACTAATTTACAAAAAGAATGCGCTGACAAACATCAAGACCATGTGGTTAACCCAAAATAGATATTTTTGGTTTAAATGAAAACGCTTACGGTGCATTTCTACAAAAGAATCTCATCCCAAAAATGGAGTTTGTAGTATAGTGGTTTAGGGCTGTTTACTGTTAGAGGGTCCATGATGGCTTGCCATTATTGAGAGATAGATCTATGATTCTGGACTGCATATATTTAACAAAATAAGAGTATCTGTCCCTTAACTAAACTATAACCAAGAGTGTATTATGAAGCAAGACACTGATTCTAAGCGAAACAGTAAGTCTCAAAGAAATGGTTAAAGCAAAATCCTACACGTCATCCCAATAGAAATGTTGTTAAAGAATCAAGAACACCATTTTAGGCATGGAAGCCCACCATCATCACATGAAGCAGTTCTGTAATGAAGAATGGGCTAAAAACCCTCCAACCCGTTGTGTAGGACTGATCAGAAAGTACAGAAATGCTCGTTTGAAGCTACTAATGCTCAAGTAGGTCAAAGATTTACATCCTTTTTATTACAAAGACACTTAAAGTTGGATAAATGTTAAAATGTATTAAATGTTTTTGCATCATTGATTTCATTTGGTTCTCTTTTGACTTCTGATAACGATCTGATTACATTCATGCAGAAATACAGAAAACTAAATCGTTCACAAAAAAGCATGCACTAAAAAAGGGACAACTCAACATGGTGCTCATTCAAAAGTATACTATTTAATTCACTGGGTATAGAGGCATTTGGGAAACTCTATATATAAAAATAGAATTAGCAAAACAGAATTTTGTCTGTCTCTTTATAAATCGGATGAGTGCATGTCAGGTAATTGCCGAAGCAGTTCTAAATTCGTTACATGATCAAATATTGGAAACATTTAATGTCAGTTTTCTGGATTGAAGTAGAATCAGTCTGCTTTCATTGACACTGCAGTGCAGCAGACAGAAGCTATTGTTAGCCCTGGGTAAATAACAACAATGAGTCAGTAAATAAAGGCACCAAACAGGAAACAGGTGATGTTCGCGCATGCGCAAAACATCACTGACTGGTTCAAGCTTACAGTTGCAGAAACTATTCTTCACCTTTGCTTGATTGTGTCTCAAACCAGTCGTACAGAGGTTATCGTTGTATGTTTTTATACAAGTTTTGTTTTTTGAAATTTTTTTGCTGAATAAACCCGTAAATCCCGCATGCTAGCGTTAATGTTAGCTAGCTACCGTCCATCATTCACCGCAGTGCTCATTACCGGTAAGGACACCCGACGACAGAAAAGCAGTCATAATTTTACATCAACTCAACCCAAACATGTTAAACATCAATTTCACCTGCGAAACCAACCAAAAAATCCTGAAGACATGTTTGAGTTTATGTACTTTTTTTCTCAAAATTACCTCATTCTGTCCGGCGCGTCCCCGCTGCTGAGATTTGACGTGCTCGCGCTCCTGCCTGCGTGTCTCTCACGCGACCATCTCTGTCTGCCCCGGTCCTAAAGTCCGCACGTGCCTATTTAATTGCGTTAAAATACAGCTTTACAAACCTCAAACAACGACAAAACAATCTCTAAATAACTTTCGTAAACCAAAATAAATGTCTAAACGATCCCTTTTTTTTAATCGTGTATTCTTTATTTTTATTTAATCGTACCATGTCTCCGTACCGCTAGGTGGCCATAAAGCCCACACGGCCTATTCAGTATCCCTTCGTCGTTGAAGAAATACCTCCTTTCTCCTGGTTTGTTTTACCTTTGCTCTAAAAAAAATCATATTATAATTTTGTTTGTCAACAAATGTGGGCCAAATGAGGTGAAACCTTTTGTGAGGGAGTTAAGGAAAGGTAAGGAAACACATGAGTGTGTTTTTAACTGAATAGGAAGCTGAAGATATTCCAGGTTGTTTTCCACATTGATAACACAAACATGGGGTTAAAGGAGGTTAAATATTTTTTGTGTCCCAGTGTTTTTTTTAACTATAAAACGTGCCAAAACCTTTTCCTGTGAAGGAGTAAAAATCAAATGTATAGTTTTTTTTAGCAGGAAACTTTACATTATACCATACATTATATAAAAAGTTCTTTATACATGGTTTAGTATTTAACTTATAATTCAGTGAAACCTTTTTCTTTTAATTTATGGTCCTTTTCTGAAATATGTCCTGGCAGACAAGCCAAGTTTGAACATCTCTGGACTATATCAAAAGTTTCCTTGTAGAGGTGGACACCAGTCAAAAGTTTGGACACACCTTCTGAAATGGTTTTTCCTTTTTTGCATTAGTTTCAACATTGTACATTAATACTGAAGACATTCAAACTATGAAAGAACACACATTGATTGATGTAATTTGAGAAGGAGAGTGATAAAGTGCTGCATCAGAGGACCTGGCCTCCACAATCATGCGATCTAAATCCAGTTAAGATGGTTTGGGAATAAGTTGGACCAGAGAGTGAAGGAAAAGCAGCCAACAAGCACTCAACACATCTGGACACTTCTTAAGATTGCTGGAAAACCATTCCAGATGACTACCTCAAGAGGCTGATTGAGAAAATGCCAAGAGTGTGCAAAATGTCATCAAAGCAAAAGGTGACTACTTTGATGAATCTGAAATATACAATATTCTGGGTTATTGAACACATTTTCTTGTTGACTACATACTTTAATATTTGTTCTGTCATCATTTCAGTGACTTCACTATTAATATGCAAAAGTTAGAAACAACTAAAATAAAGAAACATCTTTAAATAAGAACGAGTGCCCTAACTTTTGACTGGTAGTGTAATCTCTCAGCTGTCAGGATATTAGAAGATGATTAAACATGATGTAACATGTATCTTGATGTAAATTTTGTCAACAAACTTGAAAAAAAAGAAAATGGTAATGTTGCAGTGTGAAAGTTCATTCTACTTCATAAATCTGAGAGAGAGATCTATAATCTAACTATGTACACAAAAATATATTTTTGTGCCATGTAATTTTATAAAAAAACAACAACATTTAGTTAGATTTTAACTTTAGGTCAGCTCTTCCTAGTTATAGTTTAGAATCTTTTATTTTTTGTAAATAATTAAAATTAGTCAGAAGTCTAAGTTGTGTGAAATTGTGTTACATATTCATTAAGATAAACACTCCTGCTCTTCACAACATTTCTATTCAATTACAGGCCAAGGGCTCAGCACTAATTCCGTGTCCTTCTTCACTATTTAGATGGCATTCAAGCCCAGGATTGTGTTCTCTTTGTGGCTTTTGCTGATGTGTGTGCTGTCATGTGCCGGACAAGAGCCAGTAGATCTGAGTGCTTTCCAGCCACAGAGCGCTCTCACCGACATGGAGTTTGTTAGCGTGAGTGCCTACCGCGGCCCGGGCAACACAGATACCCGCAGCAACAAGGAGCTTCCAATCCTGCTGTGGTGGAGTGCCAACCTGTTTCCACATTTTCCAGGGGATACAGAGCGTGTGGACTGCGCTCACTCTTCCTGCCTGGTGACACAAAATCGCAAGGTCCAGTTACAGCGGCGCACAGCCTCCATCATCTTTTACGGCACGGATTTTCGCGCATATGAGGCGCCTCTGCCTCGCCTGCCACACCAGACCTGGGCGCTCTTCCACGAGGAGTCACCAATGAACAACTACTTGCTGTCACATGGGTCTGGAATCCGCCTCTTTAATTACACAGCTACCTTCCGCAGGGAGTCTGACTATCCGCTCACACTGCAGTGGCTGCCGTCACTCGACTACCTGCTGCAGTCTCCCTCCGTCTCTCTTGAGGAGAAGAACCGCTGGAGAACTGCTGGACTGGCTCCAGTGTTGTACATGCAGTCACACTGCGATGTGCCCTCAGACCGTGACCGCTATGTCCAGGAGCTTATGAAGTACTTACAGGTAGCAATTTGAGATTGAATCGGATGCTTTTTTCCTCTTTCTTCATTATGAGGAGCACTTAGCTGTATTGCATTTGCTCTAGTTTTGTAGAACTGGAAAATAACACACATTTAAAATGACATCGCAATTATTCATTTAGTTTCGAAAAATAATGTATTCTTATGTCATACTATTATTACGGGCCATTAATCGGCACTGATAGTTTATTGATCTGGAAATATCTGCTTTTTGCAAAAATCCATACGGATAGTTTTTCCAGGTTGCATCTGATGCTGGAGCAGGTCATTACAAGATCGGCCTCTAGAGGCACATTACTGACTTTATGCTACGCTACGTACTGTTTGTTTTTACATGAAGCTGCACGAAGAGCGCACTATTTTATTTGTTATTTATATGAATATATATATATTTTTTTTTTTAATATACATTTTTAATTTTGTAACATTCACTACTATTTAACATGGAGCTTTTTCTTTTATAATCTAATATTCATTTTAAAACCATCGGTTGATTAATTGGTTTTCAGGAAATTACCTGGCTATCGTATCAATAAAATCCACAATTGCTTAACGTGTCTTATATTTTATACCCGTATCAGTTCAACTTTCTATATTGCTGAATAATATTTTAACGACCTATTAGTCATGTCCATTCAGTCATCTATATTGAATCTTGAATAGAAACAAAAGTAAATATATAGTAAATATCAATATGTAGTACATGTAGTGCATATCAAATATGGAGTTAAATTATATTTATGATTTCAGAAAGATCACATTAAGTTCTTACCCTATTTTATACTACACTTTTCATTTAAAACATAATTTGACAGTTTATGTCTTCTTACCTCTCTCTTTTTTCCCCCCTTATTGAATCAATTTCTATTTACAGGTGGACTCATATGGAAAGTGTCTCAACAACAAACCCCTGCCAGAGTATCTAGAGGACACCAGCACAGCCACAGGCGAGGACCGGCGCTTCATGAGTTTCGTGGCTCGCTATAAGTTCCACCTCGCTCTAGAGAACGGACTGTGCCCTGATTACATGACTGAGAAACTGTGGCGGCCCATCCACCAGGGATGCGTGCCCATCTATAGAGGCTCATCCTCTGTTGCTGACTGGCTCCCGAACGATCATTCCGCCATTTTGATAGATGATTTCGCCTCTCCTCAAGAGCTAGCAAAGTTAATTATGGATTTGGATAAAGATGACTCAAAGTATTTACACTACTTGGAGTACAAGAGTCCTGATAAGATAACAAACCTCCGCCTCTTGGAAGGTCTTCAGAACAGAGAGTGGGGCATTAATGACATGAGCAAGCCCAACTACCTAAATGGCTTCGAATGCTTTGTGTGTGACCGGGAGAACGAGAGACTGGCGGCAGCCAAGAAGCACAGACGAGAACCTGAAAAGTATCCAGCACCTTTGCCAAAGATGGCCAACAACACACACATGGGATGTCCGCTTCCTAGCCCTGGGTATGGAGCCGTAGAGGAGATTGACCTCAATGATGGGTAACTTTATTTATTTTATTTTTATTTTACTTATTCTGGAGGGGAAACCTGTGTTATATATATATATATATATATATATATATATATATATATATATATATATATGTATGTATGTATGTGTGTGTGTGTGTGTGTGTGTGTGTGTGTGTGTGTGTGTATATATATATATATATATATATATATATATATATATATATATATATATATATATATATATATATATATATATGTATGTGTATATATTATTTACCCAGACCTGTAGGTATGTTGGAGTCCGAGCACACGATCAGCCATTACACACTTCAGTAGTCTAACAGTTTTCAATATTGAACTCTTTAAATCCCTGAGTAAGTAGAGTGAGTTGTGGTTACATTTGAGTACGGTTTTAATCATCATTCAAGCATTCTAACTTTGTCCTTTGTTTAGTGCCATTGTGTAGCACATCATTTTATAGCTCGTTTGTAGATCATATACAAACTGACTCTATTATACTTTTTCAGCTTTGTTTTGCTCTGCCAAGAAGAGTTTTTGTTTTACCCTCTGAAATTCAGTCATTTTCGACCTTTTTACATTCAAGTTACAAAATGGGGGAAAATCGTGGAAGCTTCATGTTCGTCTTTTGTGAGCAACAACTTCGCCAACTAACTGTCATAATCAATGTACAACAATGTACACACCTATTAAGATGCCAAATAGATACCGAAACTGTTGTGTTAAAGATTTAACAAGTGAAGCATGTACTAGTCCCTTATAACTGCTTTAAATGTAGGAAGTGCTACTTCTTACTTCACTGCTGATGTAGTGAGCAGTCATGTTAATTTAATATGGCTTGCTGAACTGAGATGAGAGGGCAGGGTCTTCATTTTTTCTGCTCACAGGTTGGGAATTATGAGTTCTGACCTCTAGTCGAAAGCAGCATTACAATGGCTATTGCAGAAAACCTGGGCAGGTTTTGCTCCTCAATGCTACTCTGTGAGGAGCAACATTAAACATTAAAATCATTTCTGCCTTGACTTGCTGAAATATATTTATATAGAGAGCTTTCAAGCTATGTTTGAGGCAAAGTATGTTCTCGACTGCCAGAATTGTGCCGTGGTTAAAACTTGACTGGTTGGAGGCTGTCCTTCCAGCAGCTGCTGATTTGATCCTGAGACTGTGATTTTTCTCCTCCCTACTTGTGTCCACACAACATGTAGAACATTGTAGGAGTCAGACTCATCACGTGATCATGATCATTATATATCTAAACTAAACGCTAGGTGCCATATGGGATGCGAACCAGTTCCTATGGTATTCTTAAAGTGTGTTTACTTGCACTAATAATCTCACTATATGGGTTATCTGTACAGCCATATGTTTTCCAGCCACATGTGGTTCTTTGCTAAACTGTTACCACAAAGTTGGAAGCACACAATTGTATAGGACGTCCCAGAATGTGGGAGAAATGAAAAAGTGCCCCTGTGCACAATTCAAGCTCTATGCACATATGGATTACATGTGTCTGAGTATAAGATCTCAAGTGATCTGTTAGAGCTCTGACCTCAACCCTATTGAACACTTTTGGGATGAATTGGAATGCTGACCGCACCCTAGGCCTCCTCACCTCATCTGCATCAGTATCTGACTTCACAAACACCCTTGTGGCGGAATGAAACACACTCCAAAATATAGTGGAACATCTTCCCAGAAGAGTGGAGGTTATTAGGTTATTCTAATGGCAAATAGGATGTTAAGTAAATAGAATCTTATAGTCAGGTGTCCACAAATCTTTGTCCATGTATTATTGTTCGTACTATAGTGTGATTGTAATCACTGTGCATTTGTGTTCAGTTGGCTTCAGATGTGGCCGCAAGACTACTGGCAGAGTCTGGACCAGGCAGAGGGACTTGTGTCACTGATTCATCACAATGAGTCTGACCCCGGACTGCTTTGGCAACATATTCCCAGAATGGCGGTGAGCAGGAACGGCCAATAAGGTGACTGCACCTCTAGGAAAAAAGCCTTACCTCATAACCTTTTTTTTTTTTTTTGTTCCTAATAAAGGACCACTTTTACTTTACCAAACACACTCGTACCAAAGACAAAATACACACTAAAGAAAATCAGACCATGGGTCATTTTTTTATTCATTTAGCTAGGTGCCAAAAAAAAAGGTATATTATAATTGTACTGTTTTAGTCATCAAAATTATTCCATCTATACAGTTTGCATGCAGGTGCGTAGTTTCTGTTTTGCAGTGTTATAAAAGGGATGGTTAAGTCATATTTGGAAACCCGTTCGAACATGATCTGCATATGAACAGGATCATTCTGTTTATCGGTGCAGATGTTTTGAACAAGCTGTTACGTGTTTTATGAATAATTTATATGTTGTTGTTGTTGTGTTTTTTTCACGATGCTGAACTTGACATTTAAAATTCAGCTGCTGTTGTACTTGTCAAATAGAAAACCGTTTCGTGTCTTCCAGGCATTTTTCAACTTTTAAATGTGCACATATGTCAACATTTTTATACCAGTATTCTATATAATATATTTATTTTTTACCTTTTGTAAAGACCAACAAATAAAAACACTTCTATATTCTGTAAGCTTTATTATTGTTTTTTAGTTTTTTTGTTTTTTTGTAAAATGTGAACAAACAGCAGGCATTTTACAACCCCACATTTATTCACAGTTTTAAAAAGTATATTCATCCTCTGAAGAACACAAGGGAAAAAAAAACTTCTTGGTAATGTTACATGATTTAAAGAGGAAATGAGGGTACTAATTTGTAGAAACGGTGAAAAACCCACTCAACCAAACACACATGATGCGGATGCTAAAGGCACTTTTTACAGTAAAACAAAAGCAGATATAAGAAAAGGATAAGTGTTTTGGGAATGTAAACGAATTTAAACATCATTACATACATTCTAATGGAGTCAGAAAGGACAAGGGGATAATCTCAGGAATTAAACCATCTCGAGGCACACTGGCTACCACAGTGTTTACCAGAGTAACGAAGCAATCGCCTTAAATAACATTTGCATAACAGCTCTCGCAGTGGACCATCCCACAATGCCAAAACATACTGTGGATGAAATCGCCCATTGGCTTACTGCAGATTCCACACTGAGGAACAAAAAGAGAAACATTGTCAATATAGTTTATTAGTTAAAAAAAAAATGTCCTGGTTATTTTTCAGTATTTACCTGCTTGGAAAAAAATACACTATTTGGACAAAAGTATTGGGACACCTGACTTTTCATGTCATATGTGCTTCTTCCTCAAACTGTTACCACAAATTCGGAGGTACACAATCTTGAGTGGCTGCTATAGAGCTCTGACTACATCAGTACCTGACTTTACTAAAGCCCTTGCAGCTGAATGAGTATATATCTCCACAAGCACACTCCAAAATTTAGTGGAACATCTTCCCAGAACAGTGGAGGTTATTAGAAAAGCAAATGGGGATAAAATGTGGAATGGGATGTACAAAAAGCAAAATATTTTTTGGCCGGTGTCCACAAATGTTTGCATAATATGCACATTTTATGTGTATAAAAACTTTATTAAATATTTAATAACAGCTCTGCCAAATCTATCCTGAGTGGCCAGATGGCGTAGATTACGGTTTCGATAGTGAAGTACTAAATTGTACAGTGGACAGTAAACCACTAATATTTAATGGCTGTCACATGTTAAATATATATTGATTTGGAGACGCTTTCTGTATTTAACATTTTAGAGCTTGGTATTGGTAAGAACTGTATATTTTCCACCGTAAAAGAGTCTTCTGGACAGAACTGGAGATTCAGTGACTGTCTACAGATGCTATAACTCAATTGTATAACTCAGTTCGTTATATAGTTTGTTATAATAAATTCAGAATGGTCATTGGCATGTTCTGGTATACAAGGAATAAAACACTCCTCTACATGCTGATATTGGAAAATGATTAACTTTGGGGTGGTACCAGTTACTCTGCTTTGCCCCCCCCCACTGTTAACTTTTTTCAACAACCTTACATTCCTTACAAGTTATTTGAGGAAGAAGGTTGGATAAATTTGAAGTATATAAATAAATAGAAAACTTATATAAAAAGAAAAAAAGCCTTTCTAAATGCTCAATTATGATTGGCTACATACAGTGTAAGATGGTTGACAACTGCACAGATAAAGGCAATTCTCACTCTCTCTAATAATTATCTATTATAAAGCATTCAAATAAATGTACTCTTATCACACTACTTTATCTCGGTGTTGTAATTTAAAGCAGGCAGAATTCTAGATCTAAAGATCCTTCAATTTGAGCAACTCAAAAACTATTGATTTGAACTAGAATTAATATGAACAGTCAACTACAATGGCTAAGGACTGCAATTTGCATGAACAGTTCTGCACTGAAGCACAGATTACTGAAGCACAGTAATTAACGGACATCCGGTGCCAACCAGATGAAGCTGGTTCCTCTTAAGTTTTTTTCCTCATGCCATCGCAGAGGGTTAGTCCTTGCCATATTGGCCTCTGGCTCACTTATTAGAGATCAACTTATAAGTAACAAACTTCTAGGCACTGAACTAATATGTTCCAACTTTATAACCTCTACATAGCTGTAAATCTGCATTGGGTCAATTGCGCTATACAAATAAAACAATTTAAATCAATTGAATAGATCTAATGACCCACTGATCATTTTTGTTAGTAATTCTTTATAAACTTTAACTTGTCAGTGCTAGCAATTGACCATTGTATTAGAAGGATAATCCACAGCTAGTTTGTGCAATACATTATTTTAATGCATGGTGCTGAGGCAAAAAAACACCCAGTCACCAAGCAAAGCCATGGATTATCTCATTCATAAACATTAAACTGTATTAGAATGTACCTTGAAGCATTCAGGGTGGCATGAGATGTTGAGGTGGTCAATAGTGATCTTGGAATTGTTTCCTACAAGACCACCACAGTAGGTGCAGGCACTCATAGTCTCAGCGCTAAAGGGAAAAAACAAGGAAAAACATAGTGGGAACCATTAGCTGCATTGTTGTTGTTTCGTTAACAGAATAGTATTGGACAGATTCTGAGCGTAACAATCGTATTGCATAATAAGAACTGTTTCATAAATGACTCAAGAAATCACTCCTGAGAGACTTTTTCATTTACCAAAAACATAATAATTCTGTTGCCATTCGGGCAGAATGATTTGCATTAGTGTTCAGTTACCTGGAGGGGCTGCTGTATGCATAACTGCTGGAGCTTGAGGTCACATAATCATAGTCACTGTGGGCATAAACACTGAGATTAGGCCTCTTCTATACATCATAGCTTTTCTTTCTCAGACCGTTACACTGCTCGGTGAATTGCACTAAGTAATGTAATGAACATAACCGTCAGTATGATTGCTTTTGTGTCCCCATGATTAGTGCAGTAATACATTGGCCTGCTTTATTTTTACAGCCTCTTGGGTTACTATGAACAGCCATGCAAAGCCTTTATTGTGCATCTGAAATGTTGCTAATCACCAAATAGCAGTTTCAGGGGCTTTTATAGTAAGAACAAATATGAATCGAGATGTTTTCATTACAAGGAGAACAGGGCTAAAAAAATACCTAATGTGTCTTAAATTATTGATGTGATATCATATTTAATTTTACACGTAATGTGAAAGACATTCGGGCAGAATGATTTGCATTAGTGTGCAGTTACCTGGAGGGGCTGCTGTATGCATAACTGCTGGAGCTTGAGGTCACATAATCATATTCACTGTGGGCATAAACACTGAGATTAGGCCTCATCTATACATCATAGCTTTTCTTTCTCAGACCGTTACACTGCTCGGTGAATTGCACTAAGTAATGTAATGAACATAACCGTCAGTATGATTGCTTTTGTGTCCCCATGATTAGTGCAGTAATACATTGGCCTGCTTTATTTTTACAGCCTTTTGGGTTACTTTAAACAGCCAAAGCGAGCCTTTATTGTGCATCTGAAATGTTGATACTCACCAAATAACAGTTTCAGGGACTTTTTTAAATAGTAAGAACAGATATGAAGAAATGTACATAAGGAGGGCTAAAAAAAATACCTAATGTGTCAAATTATTGATTTGATATCATATTTAATTTTACACGTAATGTGGAAAAAAAGTATATATAACGGCACATTCAATCAAGTCTTTCATTCACATTTACACACACTTGATGCTTGCCTAAGTATAAAAATCACATTTACTTTAAAAAATGTGGTATACAAATAGTAATAATTCTCATAAAAAATATATTGCATATAAATATCAACAGGTATCTCACTTGTCATATCTGCGTGTGCTGAATCTGGGCAGATCGGATGAGTTCACGTACGATTTGACGTAGACAACATTCCTAAACAAATAATAATAATACTAAATAAAAGGAGTAGACGTAAAACAAATAAAGAATGACTACATAGACCTATACATTTATAGATTCAAAAAATTCACAGTTAGCCATCTGTCATGCAAACACCCACTTTTTAGATTCAGTATCCAGCGCTGGGATGCTGCTTTCTTCTGTTCTGGTGTAGACAGTGTTAATACTGTTCAAAAATAAGATAAGATAATAACATTGTATATTATGTACATATATAGGGTTTTGCCCAGCACTTTACATTGATTTGCTAATTTGAGATTAGTCCAATGTGCTTTATTTGCACAATGAGCTTACAGTGGTGTAAAAAACAATGTACACCCCTTTTTGAAGTCTATGATGTGTGTTACATATCACTGCATAATAAAAATTATCGGGCAGGAACAATTGCTTTTTTTTTTTTTTAAAACATTGCTAATGTTTTTTATTCTTGGCATAATGTTACACATCTAAATGCTCTACACTGGGCTTTTTTAGAGGTGGTCAGACTTGTTGATGATCAATTAATTAAGAGGATTAGATTAACAGCACATGGCTGCTATTCAGCCTATGGAACCTATGGAAACATTAAAGGTGTACTTAGTAATGTAAAATAAATAATGACAGTGTATTATGTCTTGTTTTGTTGTTCCTCTGATGTATTAATTTAATTCTAACACCTGATAAAGACCAAATGATTTATATTTTGACCTGATACATAAAACCATAGACTTAAAAAAGGGTGTACTTTCATTTTCACATGACTGACAGATTTTCTCACAGTATACAATGCTTTTGCCCTATAATCAGTTTACCTACTTTTCCAGCCATATTTAGTTTTTGGTTGTTTTACCACAAATGAGTCATTACAGTACACCTGTCCATAAAGCAAGCTCCATGAAGATATGCATAAAATGGGCTGAAGTGGAAGATCTTGAGTAGCTTGCGATCTGATCTGGTCCAACCCCCTATTGAACACCTTTGGGATGAATTGGAACACTGACTGCACCCCAGGCCATCCTCACTCTACATCAATAATTGGCTTTACTTACACCCTTGTAGCTGAGTGAGCACAAATCTCCACAACCACACTCTAAAATCTAGTGAAATCTGCCCAGAAGAATGAGGGTTATTATAACAATAAATGGGGACTAAATGTATAATGGGATTTTCTAAAAGCGCATACAAATCTTATGATCATGTTGTCCACCAACTTCTGTTCATATAGTATGTGGTGTATATAAAAAAAACTAATAAATAATACACATCACATTTCCAAAAACTAGGAGTAAAACAAGGCAGCACCAGATAAACTGTACTCTAATGTATAAATCACATTAAAAAAATGTATTTACACTCGAATTTTATTAGTAACAGCTGGACCCTTGTTCATTCATGCAGTTAGCCAATGGGAGAGCCAAGTGGTAACAGTAAAATGCATAAAATAATGAATAATCAGCAAAAGAGGAGGGGAAAATAGGATCTGGCTTAGTAGCACAGTTTGAGCTGATTGTGAGCATTTTAGAAACCTGCTGAAATACCGGGATTTTCGTGCACAACTGTCCCCAGAGTTTACTCCAAAATGTGTAAAAAAACAACAACAACAACATAAAGTGAGCATTAGGTCTGTGGGTAAAAACACGTCAACGAGAGCAGTTTAAGGATAATTGCCAGATAGGTTCGAACTGACAGGAGATTTATAGTAATTAAAATAACCACTCAGTACACCTGTGTTGTGTAAAAAACGCATCTCAGAATGCACAACAGGTCAAACCTCAAAGCAGACAAGCGGACAAACGGTATACGATCACACTGGGTTACACACATATCAGCTAAGAACGGGAATCTGGGCTGCCAACATCCATACCACAGTCTAAGTTCAATGTGAACATTATCTGAAGCTCTTGAACTGTATTTGCACTGTGCTCCTGCTGCATGAGGAACAGTGGTTAAGACATTGGACTTGGAAGGTCATGAGTTCAAATCCCAGCACCACCAAGCTGCCACTACTGGGCCCTTGAGCAAGACCCTTAACCCTCCACTGCTTGGTTGTGTCGAAGAGATAGGGGTGATTGTAAGTCGCTCTGGATAAATGCGATAAATGTAATAATAGCTTCACATGTACTCCAATGTTTGTCAGACCAAGATCTGTTCCAATAAACAATGCACTACATCTAGCAAAATCTGACTAAGGTCTTAAACCTGAACTGAGGATTGCAGTTAATGCACGTATGTAAGCATATTTTAAATGAATGGCAAAATGAGCTACTCTGTATTTTTTCTGGGCAAACACCAAATTCAATATTGTTGTGTTTACGCAGAGGAAAGCTGAACTTACTTATCCTCTGGCTCTGGCTCTGACTCAGGTTCACTGTAAGACAAACAGTAAAACAGGGAATAAATAAATGAATGTATTGAACAAACAAACAAACCAACCAATAAATACCAAGGGTTGTTGACTGGAAACATCTTTAGATCTGCTTTCTTTCATATTTTCTTTCTTTTCAATGTTTTTTTTTCTTATTTGCTTGAAAAACAACCATCCAGGCACATGTAGAATTGTAGCTTGTTGTAATTGTACTTTCAACCACTGGTATGGTGACTTTGATTGGTGTCGTTATTTTCACCGCAATTACAATTTGCCTTGCATGCAGTAAACAGCTCCTTCAACACCTCCATAATATGTTCTGTTAGAGTATTTCAAAGGCAATTTCAAAGACAGCCATTTTAACAATACAAAGGAAAACTGTGCCTGTAAAGACGTGCTGTTTACCTGTCCTCTGTTGCGTTGTCTATAGTGGGAACCGCCCATTTGTCCCATGGCGAGCTAGTTTTCGAGGACCTGGTTTCAGAAGACATGAATAACACCATCAAAATAAGAGTTCCAGTATATACTGAAAGGAAACTGGTGATGCCCGAGAAGCAGTAACTTGATATGCGGCAAAGAGTAGAAGCCTTTTGGTGAAGTCTAGACTGGCTATTTTTATGACAGCACCAGCGTACAATCAGTTCTAGGTCAGCAAGCCAAGTGTGGTCATTAATAATACAAGCAGTGACTATTGCAGTGTGTTGAGGCAAGAGAAAGAAATTGGAAAAAGAAACAGAGCTGACTCACTTCTGCTCGAATGTGACTGTAACTGTCTGCTGCTGTTGGCTGTTGTTGCTGAAAAATAGCATTAATGCTCAAACATTACAATAGTACTGATATTTTTGCAATTGTTTCTTTAAAAAAAAATGCATTATTGGTTATGAGAAAATTTCCATTTGGAAATCATTCAGCAGCATGCTCAGTCATTCTGTGTGCACACGTACCTGTTGGACAGAAGAGGATCAAAGAGCTCTACAGAGCTGCCAGAGAAAGAGAGAGAAGGTGTTGCATTTGTAATAGGTGTGATGTGTACACAGATGATTGCCTGCATTGGCACCTTTAAGCCCAAATCATTACCTCTTTGTGGACTCTTTCACAATCGGAAACGGATCGAATGGATCGACAGAGCTGAAACAAAAACAAACAAAATAATTGACACCGATTTCACCCTCAAAGGCGAGAAAGCACTTTGGCTCATGCAAATTAATTTGTGATGTGATTGTTAATAGGGGATTCCACTTAGTCTCCACTCGATAGACATATTCTCATCTATTACTCTGCCATTGGATCTTTTCTGTTATGTGCAAATTGTTCTTAATTTAACATGTTGCATTAGCAGAATTGGATTCAAATAAATCTCAATTAAGACTGTATAAAACCAATCTGGGGAAAACTAGCTAAAGGATTGCATGAACCTGATGAACACCAAATAGCATCTTGAATTTTGCAGAATTTGCAAAACTGTAATAAAATCATGGTGAAAGAAAATCGGTCATACCCTTCCTGGACCGTCTTGGTCTGTATGATAGTTGTCGTTGTCTCCACTTTGCTCTGTGTTTTGTCTGTGCTGAGTCTAGAATAAATAAGGGAAAACATTAAGTTTGAGGGGTTTGACCTAAAAAATTCTTGCTTTTTTTTTTTTTTTAGCTTATAATCTGTAGCAAACACAAAACAATAATGCTCACTTGTCCTTGTTGGTGTCAATAGGGATGACATCATAAGCCAGCAGGTCCAGAGATTCACTAGTCTTCTTTGTTTGGGGCAAAGAACTGAGAAAATAGCCAGGAATATGCTCAGACATGACATGGCATGCTAACACTAGACGCACTGCCCAGGTATAACCTTGTGTCCACCGATCAGGCATAACCTTTATGACCACCTGCCTAATATTGTGTTGGTCCCCCTTTTGCTGCCAAAACAGTCCTGACTCTTGGAGCATTAACTTCTTCAGCAGTTTATGCTACAGTAGCTCATATTTTGAATCGGACCACATGGACCAGCGTTCCCTCCCATGTGCATTAATGTGCCTTGGCCACCCATGACCCTGTTGCCAGTTTGCCACTGGTCCTTCCTTGGACCACTTTCTAACCACTACAGACCAGGAACACCCCACAAGAGCTGCAGTTTTGGAGATGCTCTGAACCAGTTGTTTTGCCTTTATCAAACTCGCTCAAATCCTAACACTTGCCCATTTTTCCTGCTTCTAACACATCAACTTTGAGGACAAAATGTTCACTTGCTGCCCCCACTAACAGGTGCCATGATGTGGTAAAGAGTGGTTTAATGTGGCTTTTGCGTGCTTCTTACCAATACTTCTTCTGACATATACAGTATATAGAAAAAAGTATTTGGACACCTGACTTTTCCACAACAAAGTTGTAGACACAACTTTATAGGATGCAGTAGCATTAAATCTTCCCTTCACTTAAATTACCAAACATGTTCCAGTTTGACAATTCCGTTGTGCACACACTGTAGCCAGCTCCATGAAGACATGGTGTACAAGGGTCAGCGTGGAAGATCTTGAGTGGCCTGCTATAGAGCTCTGACTTCAACCCATTAAAGACCTTTGGGATGAATTCCCACACTGACTGCACCCCAGGCATCCTGACCACACGTCAGTACCGGAGTTTACTAACACCCTTGTGGCTGAATGATCACAAATCTTCACAAACTGTATTTGGACATCTTCACACCAAGGGTGGAGGTTATTATAATAGCAAATTAGGACTGAATGTGGAGTTGAAATGTTCAGAAAAGCATATACACATCATCTAATCAGGTGTCTATCTTTATAAACAAAACTTTTTTTTCCTTTTCAGTTTTAGAGGTAGCCAAACAAAAATTATCAAAACTGCACCACATGAAGGGTTTTCCCAAGTTGTACATATTCAGTATTTTTTTGCGTTATTATATTTATTTAAAGTGAAAATGAAGATGGTTAATGAGAAAATTGTGACATAGTTTCTCACCCTCCTATCAGCAGGTCAGTGGTGGTGGGGACGGGGTTTACCAAATTCTGTTTTGTGCTTAAGGTGGAAAAAAAAAAAGGAAGTGAGAATGTTAACACATTGGTGATAGCACATTATTTTGTCATATAACACATGATAATGTCAGAGCATTAATAAAGCTCTGGTGGTCTATTTAAACAAAATAGTTTGCTTTAATAAAGCATAATAATACAATCATTTAAAACTGAGAAAATTGTGACAAACATAGTTTCTCACCCTCCTATCAGCAGGTCAGTGCTGGTGGGGACGGGGTTTACCAAATTCTCTTGTGTGCTTACGGTGAAAAAAAAAAAACAAGTGAGAATGTTAACACATTGGTGATAGCACATTATTATTGTCAAATAACACATGATAATGTCAGAGCATTAATAAAGCTCTGGTTGTCTATGTGAACAAAATAGTTTGCATTAATAATGCAGAATAATACAATCATTAAAAAAATGAGCTTAAAAATCATTTGATTTGAACTGTGCCTGCATTTCAGATATTTTCACTTGCTTAAATAAAAGTTTTTGCATGAAGACTTCAGTTTCTGCAACACATAACCCTGCTTTGCATCATGTTCCCTTCAAGCCTTCATGCCAAGGCAAGGCCTACTATCCTTTCAGATGGTTACAAGTAAGACATGTAAGTGGTAGAATGAGTCTCTCCTGGCTATTTGAACACTGTCTTCAAATTTACACCCCCACTAAATGCAAAAAAATAATAAAAATCTTGTCTTGTACTAGTCTTGCACAATTTTTGGTTGCACTGACTCACTGTATGAACTTGATAGTATTCGCATCCACTTACATATTTGAACTAACATGAGGATGTGCATGAGGATAGAGACACTTCTGTAAGTCATTTTAGATAAGTGCCAGATGTTGTGAAAGCATTTGACTAGATTTCTTTAAAAAAAAAAAAAAAAATGAAAGAAAGAATTACCTCTTCACATCCTTTACATCCTTCTTGGTCTGCACCACAGTTTGTGTTATGTCAGTTTTGGTATTTGTTTTATTCGTGCTTAATCTGAGCAGGAGATCAGAGAGATGAGCACATCAATGAAACACTGAAATATTTCTGTTTTATCCTCTTGGTAAATCTCCAAGGTTTTAGATAAATACATCAAACAAGACAAAAAAAATACCTCCCAACATAAAGATTCTTGCTTACTTGTCAGTATTGGTATCAATAGGAATAATATCAACAGCAAGCAGATCCAGAGATTCTTTAGTCTTCTCTGTCTTGAGTAGAGAGCTGCAGAAATAGTCAATGATTCACCTCAGTTGTAAGCACAAGTGTCTTAGAGCACTTACAAAGGTCCAGACGTTTATTCTATTCCAATTCAAGATATTTTATACAATCTCGAGTAATGCTTGTGTCAGGTGTTTTGGGAGCTGAGTGGTTAAGATGTTGGACTTCTGATTGGAAGGTCGAGTTAAAATACTAGCACTGCCAAGATGAAATTGTTGGGCCCTTGAGCAAGGTCCTTAATCCTGACCTCCTCCGTAGGATGAAAGAGATATTTGTAAGTCGCTCTGGGTAAGGGTGTCTGCCAAATGCCATGAATGTATAATAAGCTTGGGCTGAGTACATAACATATACCCTGACCTGAGCAAGACAAACGATTAAACAGTTCTTCCCCAAACTGTTGCCAATTATTTGGAAGCACACAATTATATAGAATGTCTTTTGTATTCTGTAGAAAATTGTTCCTCTTCACTGAAACAAACCTTTTCCCGCCTAACAAGACCCCTGTGCAAAAAGCAAACTCTGTGAATACATATTTGGAGTAGAAGTTACCACCTGAACACCTTTTGGGATATACTGGGAAGCTAATGGCACCCAAGACTACCTCTCCCAACACCAGTACCTGACCTCACTAATGCTCTTGTAGCTGGAAAAAAAATCCCCACAGTCAATCTTCGAAATATAGTGAAAATCCTTTCCATTTTATCAAACATCATGGAAATGATTTTAGCTACTTCCTTCAACAATCATGTTGGGGTGTTAAACCTTGTAACCTACGGTCAGTGCGATTCCTCACAAAATGAATCTAGGACTTTGATCAGGTTTTCAAGCCGAAGCAAAATAGACATAAGACGAAGAAAAAAATCTTCCTTTTCACTTTAAGTGTAACATTTCTTGCATTTTAAAAGGACAGACCTTTACTTGTAGATTAGTTAATGTGCAAAAGAAAATCAGAAGCGTCTATTTTTCATAAGCATATATAGTAGAAAATGTAAACATGTCACCATTTTGGCAGGCTGGAACACTGAGTATTTAAAATTAAACACATTATGCCTGTTTTGCTGTAAAATCAAGAGCTATGAGTTAATGGGAAAGTAGAGAATAGCACAAAGTCTTTACCCTCCTGCCAGCTGGTCAGTGGTGGTAGGGATGGGATTCACCAATTTCGGTGGCGTACTAAACATGAAAAAAATAAAAAAGGTACATAAATATATGCAGGATAACACATTAATATGCACATGATATATCTGCAGTTGAAATTAAACCTTCACCCAATCAAAACATGAATAGACCTTTAGCGCCGTCTTGTGGCTATTTTGCCAACAGCTAGATTTATTAGATGTTTAAGGTGCATGGAAGCAGTGGCAGTCTATAAAAATTCAGCACCAGCATAAATGTTTGGTTGATGGATTCAGTGTATTGGCTTGCTTTTACAAAGAAAAACACTCTGACCTCTCAGAGAGATCCAGAAGATCATTATCATTCAAGGTGCTGGTCGTCTCAACCGGCTTTGGGATACTGAATAAAGAGCCACAGAAAAAAAACATTTTGAGTAAATCATAAGAAAGCAGACATCAGACTACATCTTAAGTTCATTACCTTGAATGTCATAGCAGTTTAGTGTTAATCTGTTAAACAGTATCTCCCAACACATACTACTGCTGCCTAATACAACACTGCACAAGTTCATTATGTTCTTAATGTCACAACAATTAGGCATAAATATGACATTTTGACAAGTGCATCGAGGACACGAAATGAATAAGTGTAAGAATGCATGCCTTATTGATTCA